>NC_034613.1:15985157-15987221 GCF_900095145.1 Mus pahari | reverse complement strand
AAGAAAGAAAGAAAGAAAGAAAGAAAGAAAGAAAGAAAGAAAGAAAGAAAGAAAGAAAAAAGGACTTAATTATCTTACTACAAGCATCTGGCATAAGGTGTCTTGCATCTGATTGTTGGGTGAACTAATTTTTGAAACAGCAAGGTGACTTACAGAGGGAGCAATCAGTTAAAATGTGATACTACATTACCATGAGGACAGACTGTGCCAAGGCACTGGATGCAGATGAACAAGCATCCTGGAGTATTTAGAACTTGGTACACAACAAGCATGCCACCACACAAATTGAGAAATCTTCAGATGCTCAGTGAGGTGACAAGGCATAACCATCTCATTAGCTTGTTTCTCTTATATTTTGATGAGTGGAAAAGGAAAATTTGATATTCTGAAAAATGGAAAACCTAGAGATTTTATTACTGATAATTATTCATGAATCCCAATAACAATTAGATTTTTGTTTCCTCACTTGAGAAAGTTGGCAAGGTATATCAAGTTGAAGGGTGTTCCTCTTTTCCTATTTTAGGTGGGTATTTGACCTAACCCTCCTCCTGTCTTTGGGGAGCATGTACATCTTGGTTGAGATTTGGATATAGGTAATAATCTTTAATAAACTTTAAGACCTTGTGTCAGAGACAGGTCAAGATTTATTGACTGGAAGGGCGGCAGGACTTCACAGAAACTACTCAGTTTTTATGAAAGTCAGTCATAGAGAAAAATTGATTAGAAATGTTATTTATTTGTTCATGAATAACACACAGTGTATCTTCCAGATCCAAATTGTTTCCAGATCAACCCAGACCATTTGTGAAATGCCAGATATTTTATACATCTCCTTCTTTTTCCCTTTTTCTCTTTCAAGTGTATAGCATGCAGTCTTTATATTTTAGATCAAGAGGGTCACCTGAAATGTTGGCAACATATTTGGTTTCTTCACATTATGGACAAATTGAAGGTATTTCCAATTCTACTTTTTTCAAGTAAAAAATTTTATAATTTGTTTCAATTACTGTTGTGCATGGTTCTGACAAATTTCAAATGGGCAGTCATGTGTCACTTAGACAAGGATACAATGCTAAAAATGCAACCATAGGTGACTTTTGCTATTTTGGGAACACCATAGATCATATTTACGCAGTCTAAGATACTTTATGACTATGTTATGTGCTTTTTTGGGTTATTTTATATATTTATACGACAGTTGTCCCCTTCCTGGTTTCCCTTCTACAAACCCCCTATCCCATCCCCCTACCTCTATAAGGGTGCTCTCCCACCCACACACCCACATATGTCTCACTGCTTAGCGTTCCCCCTATGTTGGGGCATTGAGCCTACACAGAACCAAGGGTCTCCCCTCCCATTCATGCAGAAAAGGCAGTTCTCTGCTACATATGTAGCTGGAGCCATGGTTTCCTCCATGTGTACTCTTTGGTTGGTGGTTTACTTTCTGTGAGATCTGGGGGGCCTGATTGGTTGATATTATTGTTCTTCCAATGGCTTGCAAACACCTTCAGCTCCTTCAGTCCTTTCTCTAATTCCTCCATTGGGTATCCTGTACCCAGTCCAATAGTTGGCTGTGAGCATCCGCAACTGTATTGATCAGGATATGACAAAGCCTCTCAGAAAACAGATAAATCAGGCTCCTAGGAAACTTTTGATTCCCTGGCATCTGGGACTTTCTAGTGGTTATTCCAAGTTCCCCATCCCCTACTGCTACACACCTATGATCAATTTCCTGACCCTCCATGGGTTTTTTATCCCCCTTCTAAGAAAGATCAAAGTATCCACATTTTGGTTTTCCTTCTTCTTGAGTTTCATGTGGTTTTGAATTGTATCTTGGGTATTCTGAGCTTCTGGGCCTCAGTTGAGAATTCTTTGTTTAGCTCTTGTCTTAGTCAGGGTTTCTATTCCTGCACAAACATCATGACCAAGAAGCAAGTTGGGGAGGAAAGGGTTTATTCAGCTTACATTTTCATACTGCTGTTAATCACCAAAGGATGCAGGACTGGAACTCAAGCAGGTCAGAAAGCAGGAGCTGATGCAGAGGCCATGGAGGGATGTTCTTTA
>NC_034613.1:15956602-15985012 GCF_900095145.1 Mus pahari | reverse complement strand
AGCTGTGTCAAGTTGACACAAAGCTATCCAGTACAGCTCTGTACCCCATATTTTAATAAGGTTATTTGGTTCTCTAGAGTCTAACTTCTTGAGTTCTTTGTATATATTGGATATTATCCCTCTATTGTATGTAGGATTGGCAAAGGTCTTTTCCCAATCTTTTGGTTGCCATTTTATCCTATTAACAAAGTCCATTGCCTTACTGCAATTTTATGAAGTCCCATTTGTCAATTCTTAAAATTATAGCATAGGCTATTGGTGTTCTGTTTAGGAATTTCCCCCATGGAAGGAGTTACAGAGGTAAAGTATGGAGCAAAGACCGAAGGAATAATCATCCAGAGACTGCTCCACCTGGGGATCCATCCCATATACAGTCACCAAACCCAGACACTTTTGTGGATGCCCACAAGTGCTTACTGACAGGAGCCTGTTATAGCTGTCGTCTGAGAGGCTCCACCAGTGCCTGACAAATACAGAGGTGGATCCTCACAGCCTACCACTGGACTGAGCACAGCATCCCCAATGAAAGAGGTAGAGAAAGGACACAAGGAGCTGAAGGGGTTAGCAGCCACATAGGAGGAACAACAATATGAACTAACCAGTACCCCTAAAGCTCCCAGGGACTAAATCACCAACCAAAGAGTACACATGGAGGGACCCATAGCTCCAGCTGGATATGTAGCAAAGATAGCCTAGTCGGTCATCAGTGGGAGGAGTGGTCCTTGGTCCTTTAAAGACTCTATGTCCCAGTATAAGGGAATGTCAGGGCCAGAAAGCGGGTTTGGGTGGGTTGGTGAGCATGGGGAGGGGAGAGAGGATGGGAGTTTTTGGAGGAAAACTAGGAAAGGGGACAATGTTTGACATGTAAATAAATACCTAATTTTTTAAAAAAAGAAACCTTGTTTCAAGCAAATAGGGATAAAAGCTTATGTTACTTTAAACTGTTTTGGGTCCAATTTCATTGTACAAGTTTGCTGAATTGCATCAGTCCCAGGGCAAATGTAATATGTAGTCAATAAGGGTTTCTTATGTATCAATAAAGGTTTCTTATGTACATAGCTAATTTTATCATTTCCTCTAATAGTGGCCTACTACAGCAAACAGATTAGCAGTTAATAGGTATCCAACAAAGAAAAAAAATTTCTCCTCTGTTTCCTCCCACACCTGATCTTGTCCCCCATTCCCACCCTCTCCTCTCTCTCTAACAGGTCCTTCACTCCATTTACCTCCCGTGATTATTTTATTCCCCCTTCTAAGTAGAACTGAACCATCCACACTTTGTTTTTCCTTCTTCTTGAGCTTCACATGGTCTGAAAATTGTGTGGTGTGTATTCTGAGGTTATGGACTAGTATCCACTTATCTGTGAGTACACACCATGTGTGTGTTTTGTGACTGGGTTACCTTACTCGGGATGATATTTTCTAGTTCCATCCATTTGCCCAAGAATTTCATGAATTCATTGTTTTTAATTGCTGAGTAGTACTCCATTGTGTAAATGTGCCACATTTTCTGTATCCATTCCTCAGTTGAGGGACACCTGGGTTCTTTCCAGCTTCTGGCTATGATAAATATGGCTGATATGAACATATTGGAGCATATATCCTTATTATATGTTGGGGCATCTTCTGGGTATATACCTAGAAGTAGTACAGCTGGATCCTCAAGTAGTATATGTCCAATTTTCTGAGGAAACGCCAAACTGATTTCCACAGTAGTTGTACCATATTGCAATCCTACCAGCAATGGAGAAGTGTTCCTCTTTCTCCACATCCTCACCAGCATCTGCTGTCACTTGAGATTTTGATTTTAGCCATTCTGACTGGTTCGAGGTGGAATCTCAGGGTCATTTTGATTTGCATTTCACCTGTTGACTAGGGTGTTGAACATTTCTTTAGGTGCTTCTCAGTCATTCGAGTTTTCTCAGTTGAGAAGTCTCTGTTTATCTCTGTATCCCTTTTTTTTGTTGGATATTTTCTTTATTTACATTTCAAATATTTTCCCCTCTCCCGGTCTCCCGTTCAGAAACCCCCATCCCATCTCCCATCACCCTACCACTATGAGGGTGCTCCCCCACCCACCTACCCACTCCAGTCTTCCTGCCATAGCATTCCCCTACATAGGGGCATTGAACAGCCAAGGGCCCCTCCTCCCACTGACGTCCAACAAGGCCATCCTTTGCCACATATACAGCTGGAGCCATGTGTCCCTCCATGTATATTCTTTGGTTGGTGGTCCAGTTCCCAGGAGCTCTGGGTGTTCTGGCCTTTAAAAACTGTTGCTCACCCCACAGTGCTGCAAACCCCCTCAGCTTCTTCAGTCCTTTCTCCAACTCCTCCATCAGGGACCCCACGGTCAGTCGAATTGTTGGCTGTTAGCACCCACTTCTGTATTTGTCAGGCTCTGACAGAGTCTCTCAGGTGACAGCCATATCAGGTTTCTGTCAGCAAGCACATCCTGCATCCACAATAGGGTACTGGATTGGTGACTGTAAAAGGGATGGATCCCCAGGCGGGGCAATCTCTGGATGGCCTTTCCTTCAGTCTCTGATCCACACTTTGATTCCGTATCTCATAGGGTTATTTGGTTCTCTAGAGTCTAACTTCTTTAACTCTTTGAATATAGTAGATATTAGCCTCTATCAGATGTAGGATGGGTAAAGATCTTTCCCCAATCTATTGGTTGCTGTTCTGTCCTATTGACAGTATCCATTCATTGCTTTACAGAAGCTTTGCAATTTTATGAGGTCCCATTTGTCAATAATTGATCATAGAGCCTGAGCCATTGGTGTTCCAGTCAGGAAATTTTCCCCTGTGCCAATGGTTTTGTGTTATTTCCCACTTTCTCTTCTATTAGATTCAGTATATCTGGCTTTATGTGAAGGTCCTTGATATACTTCTACTTGAGCTTTGTACAAGGAGATAAGAATGGGTCAGTTTGCATTCTTCTACATGTTGACTGTCAGTTGAACCAGCACCATTTGTTGAATATGCTAACTTTTTTTCCAAGTGGATGGTTTTGACTTCTTTGTCAAAGATCAGGTTACCATATTGTGCAGATTTATTTCAGGGTCTTCAGATCTATTCCATTGATCATTTTTCTTTTCTAAGAAAAATCTTAACATCCTACTGTAAGGGTGTTGTGGTACTAATTAAAAATTAAGAATTCCCCTTTTCCAAACAGCAATCAAATTGGGTATTGCAGAATACTAATATTTGGCCTACTGTATACCATCATTTTTAGATACAATCCTAAAGATAAAAATTGCTTTTATGCTTTTATGCATGCATTTGTATGCATACACCCCTTTTACTGTATTTATAAGCAGCTTTTTATAAAGAAAAGTATATGTGAATTAGATCACATGTTTATTCTTTTTAGTTTCCTCCTGCTTCAGCACAAATGATTAAACTGGGTGCTGTAGACAGTTTTTTAAAATGTTAATTAATCAAGCTTTAAATTGTATATTAATAGCCAATATATCTCAGAGCTTAAAATTGCTCAAATATTGTTCGTCTCTCAAATACTATAATTCTCAATTTGTCGCAAATTTGCAGTTGTTTATGCTTTATGCATATACAACTCATAAAAAATGCTGTTCTTTTTTTTAAAAAAAATGGTCCTTGGACATTTAAAAAATTGTCCTAACCTGCCTGGACAAGACCTCTTAAGGCAATGCCATGCTAAATTTTTACCAGGCAGATTTTAGACCCTACATAAAAATAATTGGCCATAGAATCTTGTTCTTTACAAAACAGTAATGGCTTAGATAATAATTTGGTATTTTCAAAGAATGTGCATGTCAAATTGTAAAAATTTGTTCTTAGTGTCCTCAGCTTCTACCTATTTNCACNTAATGGTGTTAATTCTTGAGGACTTAATCAATTACTGCAAATGGATGCTCTTATTTCTGATTAATAAATAAATAAAATATGCACATGTGACTACTGATACCTTTTCAGGCCTTCTGCTCTATAAAAAAAAACAATTAAAAGTATAAGTTAACCATTGCTTATGTTAAAAATTCTTTATATACTTGGTGTTCCAAATTAAATTAAAACAAATATTGGAACTGGCTATAACAGTCAAGTATTTCAAATGTACCCATGTCACTGAGACTTTTTATAATTCTCAAGACAAGGTACTGTAAAACTTTAAAAACTTTATCCTTTTAACAAAGAAAGGGAGGAATTATCCCTATGCACATTATTTAAATCTCATTTTTATTTTTAAAAATTTAAAATTTAGATGTCAAACTTACTAAATGCCTTATAGCATCCTAAAACTAGACATACTCATGTCTAGGCAAAATAAAAAGGATCTACTTATTGGCATATGGCTTGATCCTAAACAGCTACCCTAATGGGGTAGAAGAAAAGCTTGTGTTTTCTCCACAGAATGCTGCAAAGCATGACAACTTCCAAAACAGCCAGCCACCACAGTTCCTGGGCAGGATGATAGAGCATAAATATATTTTGTGCCAGTCCAGCTAATTTTTACCAAATATGAAGGGAGGAGATGTTGGAGCCTCCCAGACCTCCACAGCCACTGTTCCACACCACCTGGGAGATTTCTGCCAGGCTGATACCTTGTTTATGCTTGCCACTGTCCTGCTGAGCAATAGCATGGGGGGGGGGCAGATGCTACTCCCTGCTGAGAGGCGCCTAGATCCTACAGAGACAGCATCTCCTGGAGACCCACCTACCTGTTTATTCCTGAACTACAGCCTCAAGATTGGGGTTGGGGGAAGGGTTTTTCCCATGGCATATAAACCCGGTACATTATTAAACTTTGGGTTTGATCAGGAAATCTTGTCAAGGCCTGGTTATTTCTCTTTTCACCATCTTTTTCCCTTTCAGCCCAGCCCTGCCTTTCAGGACGAACCCTGTTCAAGTGTGACTGCAGACAAAAACTCTCAGGCAAAAACACACAACTTCCCTTAGTGATGAACAGAAATCTGGAAATGTAAGCTGAATAAACCCTTTCCTCCCCAACTTGCTTCTTGATCATGATGTTTTGTTCAGGAATAGAAACCATGACTAAGACACCAGATGAATTTGCAAATTGCCCTTTCTAACTCTCTGAAGAATTGAGTTGGAATTTTGAAGGGGATTGCATTAAATCTGTAGATTGCTTTTGGTAAGATGGCCATTTTTACTATATTAATTCTGCCAATCCATGAGCATAGGAGATCTTTCCATCTTCTGAGATCTTATTCGATTTCTTTCTTCAGAGACTTGAAGTTCTTGTCATAGAGATCTTTCTTTTGTCTTATTGACAGTGTCCTTTGCCTTACATAAACTTTCAAATTTTACGAGGTCCCACTTGTTGATTCTTTTTTTTTTAAAGATTTTATGTATTTTATTAATCCAATTTTTCAGTTTTTCTCTTCTATTAAACAATATTAACACATGTGCGTGCACATTTACACACACACAAATGCACACACAAAAAATAGTTAAATTACAAAACAAATCAAAACTTTTCTTATAAGAAGATAGTAATTTTGTAAAACTAAGATGAATCCATTTAAAAATAATGTCATTAAATTATAAGTTTAAAATTGCAGTGAGGAAAATACTGATTAATAGCATAATGGGAATTATTTTTATTATTATTTTCTTTATTTACGTTTCAAATGCTATCCCAAAAGTTCCCTATACCCTCCCCCCCGCCCCTGCTCCCCTACCCACCCACTCCCACTTCTTGGCCCTGGCCTTCCCCTGTGCTGGGTCATATAAAGTTTGCAAGACCAAGGGGCCTCTCTTCCTAATGATGGTAGAACATCGGTTCCAACCAAATGCACCAGGTGGACGAAAAGCTCCAACAGCTACACCAGGATATGTGGTATCTGATCATTCCCCTCTGGAAATTTCAGTAGTTGCCAAAGTTTGTTCTTTACTATATTCCCAAAGCACTTTTTACCCTCCCTTTTTATTCAAAGGGATTTTTGATCTATCTACATCTACAGAAGGTATACAAGGACTTTCTGTTTCTTGCCAGGTATCACTTGAATCTTTGAAGTCTGCCCATAGGGTCCATCAGACTGATTCATCTGCTTCATACTCTCCAGGATCTATGCCTTCTTCCAAAATTCACATGGTAATTTCTTTATCTGGACAAGGGATTCTACAATCTGTATGATGTTCCCTAGGTTCTTTTACAATTTCCTTATCAGTTCAAGTGAGTTCTCTGTCTTTGATATCTGTCCAAGAATCTGGATGACATTGCCTGTTGTCACTGGGCAATCTAAAGTTTTCACTTGTACACATGGCAAGCCAGGAATATCCAATGTTTCACCAGCAGATTTAGATACACCACCAGTAAATCTAGAATATTTTCCATATGTCCAAATGAATTTAGGAGAGTCTAAATCTGTCTTATTGTCTTTGAGACCTCACATGTCTGCCCAGAGGATTCTAGGAACATTGACATCTACCTGAGGAGCTGTGAAAATTTCTCCAGATAGACTGTGGAGTACAGAAACTCTGCTATATTCTCAAGATGATCTAGAACTCAGGTCTCCTTGCCTGGCATCTCAGAGATGGTCTCAATTTTCCCAGAGTGAATTAAAATTATTACCATCTGCTTAGGGGGATTTTAAATCTGTTCTGTGTCCTTCAGAGTCTTTAGAAAATTTGCTATCTGCCTCAGGGGCTCTAGGATTTTTTAGTTTTGCCTTTGAAGATGTTAGAGGCATTCCCCTATCCCCTCAAAGCAATTTGGGACTTTCCACAACTTCACAGAATTCTCTAGAATTCTCTAGAATCTTCAGCTACACCTTAAAATTTCCTGAATTACTCTCCATCTTTCCAACATTCTCTGGGACCTACCTTATCTTCACCAGGCTCTCTGGAATAATTCCTACCACATGAAGCTGGGTAGACAATGATTCCATCTGCACGTGACTCTAGAATAGTCATCACCTGAGGAAGTGTATGTAGGAAATTCTTCCAGTACTTAATGAGTTATTGGATTGTTGCCATCAACACAAGAGTCTCTAAGATATTCACCATTCCCTCAAGGGGCTCTAAAAATTTTCATATCTTTCTATGAAGTGCTAGGCCCTTCTTATGATCAAGGGCCCATAATAAAGTTCTCATGTGTTCCAGAAGTTGGATTCTCTATCTCTCTGTTTCTGTCTCTGTCTCTCTGTCTCTCTCTGTCTCTCTGTCTCTCTGTCTCTCTCTCTGTCTCTCTCTCTGTCTCTGTCTCTCTCTCTCTCTCTGCCCAAGGTATATTTCAAATTTGTCATCTTCCCAAGATACTCTACAAACATCATCTTCTCTCCAGAGAACTCTTGAAAAATCATCAGCTATGTGAGGTACTCTAGAATTTCAGCCTCATTCTCCAGGGTATCTGGGACATTACCAATGAACCACAAAGACATCAGAAAATTAGCCCTCTCCCCAAGATTTTTAAATTTCTTCAGAATATTCATCAGGGACTTTAGGAACTTTGCCATCCTTCCCAGGAATTCTGGGTATTTCAATACCTGGCAATGGTACTGTGTGTCCTTGTGATTCTGACCCAATGATTCAAGGATCGTTGACATCTCTCTAGAAAACCCTCCAGTCTTCTTCATCTTTTCAGTTTCTTCCAGACCTATTCAATCTGTACCAGGGGCTTGGAGTCTTTATTATCAGGCTAGTTTTGTCCAAAATTGTCTATATCAGACCAAGCATCTCTAGGAAAGTATATTTAGGAGATTCATTGCCTATCCAAAGGATTCTAGGAATTTTGATACCATCACAAGAATATCTAGGACATCCAAATCATGATCAAGTGTATCTAGAAATTTCCATATCTTCCCAAGTATATCTAGGACCCTTTTGTAGCCCAGGAGGCTTTAGCATATTCATCATCTGCTCCAGGAAGTTTTGGGATTTTTTAATTTTCAAAAGGAATTCTAGGAACATCAGGTTCTACCCAAGGTGCTTGAGAAACACCATCATCTACTGAAAGGACAATGGAACCTTCACCACCTGCTGAATATGTTCTAGGAATTAAGGTTCTTATGGAAGGGACTCTGGGTCCTTCCCAATTTACCCTAGAGACATCAAGACCTTTGGCTTCTTCCCAAGATTCTTACAAAGCTTTAGAATCTGCCTTGTTCTCTAGAAGTTTTAGCATGTGCCCAAGAGGTACTGACCTTTTAATATTTGTCCAAGGTGTTATGGGTCCTTCCATATATGACCACGTGATACTGTGACCACTAACATTTTCCCAGGAAATTCTCAAACCTTCCATCTCTATGGACAGGAGTCTGTGAAATTTGCCTCATCACAAATGGGCCCATTAAGACCTTCCATCACCCTCTGTCGAGATGTCTATTCACTCCACTTATGAAAGAGAAAAAAAGAGTGAACATGCCCCTATTCTTCTTGGGTTTGCAGCAATCACGACAGCACAAGGTCAGTGCAATGAAAACTGCAAGCATGTCTTCTTTCTTGGCACCTGATTTGATGAATGACGTTTTAATAAATACTTGTGTTATTCAATAAGGCAAAGATGTCTAACTTTTTGTTCCTGTTTTGAATTTTTATCATGAAAAATTAAGACTGTCCCAGAATAGCTAACTCATCCAGCACAGATACACTGCAGACGAACAGATTCAGATAAATTATGTGGGCCATAAAGGAGGCTTCCTCGTGTCTGTTTTGACTTTATGGATGTCAGAGCAAAATGAATGTCCTAATAATATCCATCATTCCTCTACAGTTTTGTAGGGTTCCCAAGGCGGCAGCTTTCTCATCTGTAATGTGTAGCTTTCGATGTTCCATTTATGTCAGTCATATCGAGAGTCTAGTGAGCGCTCTGAGAACATGAACAAGTCCACATATAAACAAAATTTTATGTAGCATTTCAAGCCCACTTTGAGATTGAGAGCCATGGAATAAAAGGTGTCTGAACTCCCACAAAAAAAAAAAAAAAAAAAAAAGACCTTCCATCACAGATAAAGAGTTTCAGGAATTGTCTTCAGGTGAAAAGGTGACTACTACTTTCACAGCCTCAGGAAATTTATGAAGAATGCATAGATTTATTTAAACATATTTAAATAGATATGAATATGTTTATTGTCTACACAAGAAGCTGTCCATATCATTACAAGAATCGTTTGGAATTCCCCATATGTTCAAGGGTCTCAAAACACTCCTCTGTCATCCCCAGGTCTTGTTTGGACACAAAAGGCTTTAGGATATTCACCATCTGATCCAGAAAATCCTGAAGTTTCTGCATCTGCCCAGGGGACACTAGTAACAATGCTATGGACTCAAAGCAGTCTATAAATATCATTTGTCTCTCAAGAGATTATAGAACTTTTATCACCTGCCAGAGAATTGGATTTCTACATTCTTCATCAGTTAATTTAGAGGCAGCAGAAACTCTACCATTTGCTCAAGCATTTATAAGACTTCAAAATCTGTGTCAAGGACTCTAGGATCTTTGATATCTGTGCCAAGTGTTCTGGGAATTTTGAAACCTAATGAATGTATGCTGGGTCTTTGAGTACCTGACCAAGGGATTCTGGGAATACCACCATCTCTACAGGAAACTGGAACTTTCTTAACTAGTCCAAGGACTGCTATAATATAATCCATCCACCCAAGAGATTGTGGGAACTTTCTTTTCAACAGTTTTTGGGAATCTCCATTTGTTCACATGGCAGCTTTATTCCTATCTCTTCTCATGAAGAGTGTTGAAAACATTCCTCTTATCCCAAGAAAAGCTCTAGATTTTTCAATTCTATCAAAGGATATTGAGATATGTCAATATATCCAAATATTGACATATATTCAATATGAATATTGAAGGTGATATTCTCTTTCAGAACTTCATGGCTTAAAATATATCCCTTCTGCCAAATGTAGGCTCACATCTTCCATGTATGCAAAAAAGGGCTCAAGTCTTACCTCTATTCCTCCAAGGAGTGTCTCACTCTGAAAATCATCAAAATTGGGTTTCTGATACAGTACCACCCTTAAAGGAGGTCTCAGATGTTCTTCCTCTGTACAATGTGGCACAAGAAATTCTAAATAGAAGAAAAGACATGATTTTTCAGATGAAACAGGCCTCAATACCGTGCCATCAGAAGATGAGGACTCAAAACTCTGCTATTCTTCTAAAAGGGATGACAGAGTTTCCAGATCTGACAAAAAGGGTTCAAGGCTTAAAATGGAAACTAAGAGGAGCCTCACTACTTCTGCTTTTGCAAAAGGAGGCTACAGATCCTCAGGATCTCATGAGGAGGTTCTCAGATTCAAAAGGCTCCTCTGACCATGCAGACACCCAATATTCCCACTCAAAAACAAGAGTTACAAATGATCTGCTTTCCAAAAGGAGGACACACAAAAGATCCAACAAAGAAAGAGAACTTCAGACCAATTTCCCTTATGAATATTGGTGCAATAATACTCAATGAAATCCTTGCAAACCGAATCCAAAAACACATCAAAATGATCATCCATCATAGATAAGTAGGCTTCATCCCAGGGATGCAGGAATGGTTTAATATACAGAAATCCATCAACATAAACCACTATATAAACAAACTCAAAGGAAAAAAAAAACACATGATCATCGCATTAGATGATGAGAAAGCATTTGACAAAATCCAACACCCATTCATGATAAAAGAGTTGGAAAGCTCAGGAATTCAAGGCCCATATCTAAACATAATAAAAGCAATCTACAGCAAACCAGTAGCCAACATCAAACTAAATGGAGAGAAACTTGAAGCAATCCCACCAAAATCAGGAATAGACAAGGCTGCCCACTTTCTCCCTACCTATTCAATATAGTACTTGAAGTCCTAGCCAGAGCAATTAGACAACAAAAGGAGATCAAGGGGATATAAATTGGAAAGGAAGAAGTCAAAATATCACTATTTGCAGATGATATGATAGTATATATAAGTGATCCTAAAAATTCCATGAGAGAACTCCTAAACCTGAAAAACAGCTTCAATGCAGTAGCTGGATATAAAATTAACTCAAACAAATCAATGGCCTTCCTCTACATAAAGGATACATAGGCTGAGAAAGAAATTCGGAAAACAACACCCTTCATAATAGTCACAAATAATATAAAATACATTGGTGTGACTCTAAGTAAGGAAGTGAAAGATCTGTATGATAAGAACAAGTCTCTGAAGAAAGAAATTGAAGATCTTAGAAGATGGAAACATCTCCCATGCTCATGGATTGGCATGATTAATATAGTTAAATTGGCTATCCTGCCAAAATCAATCTACAGATTCAATGCAATCCCCATCAAAATTCCAACTTAGATCTTCACTGAGTAAGAAAGGGAAATTTGCAAATTCATCTGGAATAACAAAAAACCAAGGATAGCAAATACTATTCTCAAAAAATAAAAGAACATCTGGTAGAATCACCATGCCTGACCTCAAGCTGTACTACAGAGCAATTGTGGTAAAAANNGCATGGTACTGGTACAGCGACAGATATGTAGATCAATGGAATAGAATCAAAGACCCAGTAATGTACCCACACACCTATGGTCACTTGATCTTTGACAAGGGAGCTAAAACTATCCAGTGGAAAAAAAGACATCAGTTTCAACAAATGGTGCTGCCACAATTGGCAGTTATCATTTAGAAGAATGAGAATTGATCAATTCTTATGTCCTTGAAAAAGCTCAAGTCTAAGTGGATCAAAGAACTACTCATAAAACCAGATACAATGAAATTTATAGAGTAGATAGTGGGGAAAGCCTTGAAGATATGGGCACAGGGGGAAAATTCCTAAACAGAATAGCAATGGCTTGTGCCATAAGATCAATAATTGAACAATGGGACCTCATAAAATTGCAAAGCTTTTCTAAGGCAAAAGACACTGTCAANAAGACAAAAAGGCCACCAACAGATTGGGAAAAGATTTTTACCAATCTAAATCTGATAAGGGACTAATATCTAATGTATACAAAGAGCTCAAGAAGCAGGACTCCAGAAATCCTAATAACCCCATTAAATATTGGATACAGAGCAAAACAAAGAATTCTCAACTGAAGAATACCTAATGGCTGAGAAGTGTATGAAAAAATGTTCAACATACTTAATCATCAGGGAATTGCAAATCAAAACAACCCTGAGATTCTACCTCACACCAGTCAGAATGGCTAAGATCAAAAATTCAGGTGACAGCAGATGCTGGTGAGGATGTGGAGAAAGAAGAACACTCCTCCATTGCTGGTGGGATTGCAAGATTGTACAACCACTCTGGAAGTCAGTCTGGCTGTTCCTCAGATAATTGGATATAGTTCTACTGGAAGATCCAGCAATACCTCTCCTGGGCATATACCCAGAAGATGATCCAACTGGTAATAAGGACACATGCTCCACTATGCTCATAGCAGCCTTATTTATAATAGCCAGAAGCTGGAAAGAATCCAGATGTCTCTCAATAGAGGAATGGATACAGAAAATGTGGTACATTTTCACAATGGAACACTACTCAGCTATTAAAAACAATGAATTTATGAAATTCCTTGGCAAATGGATGTATCTGGAGGATACCATCCTTAGTGAAGTAACCCAAGCACAAATGAAGTCACTTGTCATGCATTAGCCCAGAAACTTAGAATATCCAAGGTATTATTTGCAAAACACAATAAAATCAAGAAGGAAGACCAACATGTGGATACTTCATTCCTCCTTACAATAGGGGACAAAATATCTATAGAAGGAGTTACAGAGACATAGTTTGGAGCTAAGATGAAAGGATGCACTATCCAGAGACTATCCCACCAGGTGATCCATCCCATAATCCGCCACCAAACCCAGACACTATTGCAGGTGCCAGCAAGTTTTTGCTGAAAGGACCCTGATATAGCTGACTCGTGTGAGGCTATGCCAGTGCCTGGCAAATACAGAAATGGATGTTCATGGTCATCTATAGGATCTACCACAGGGCCCCCAATGGAGGAGCTAGAGAAAGTACCCAAGGATCTGAAGGGGTTTGCAACCATATACGTGGAACAACAATATGAACTAACCAGTACCCCTAGACCTCGTGTCTCTAGCTGCATATGTAGCAGAGGATTGCCTAGTCAGCCATCATTGGGAAGAGAGGCCCTTTGGTGTTGCAAACTTCATATGCCCCAGTACAGGGGAAAGCCAGGTCTAAGAAGTGCGAGTGGGTGGGTAGGGGAGCAGGGTTGGGGGAGGGTACAGGGAACTTTCGGGATAGCATTTGAAATGTAAATAAAGAAAATATCTAATAAAAATTATATACATATAAAAGAGTAGCTCCCAATATTTGACTAGAAGAACATGCTATACTATTTGTTGCCCATGGCGAAGAAAATGTTCTTCTGACCAGTGTGGACCTAGACCTACTTCATCTGACCTAATGCGTGACAAATTAACTCCCTCTATCCAAGGTGCAATGAAAACTTCTTATTCTGGTCTACTAACCTTACAACCTCTGTCAAAAAAACAGGATCCCAGTATCTGGGATCCTAGAGCCTAAGTGTAGCTAGCAGAGCCATAAACCCAGGTACTATGCTTTAAGCTTGGTCAAAGGCAATGAAGAAGCCATGTCCTCCATGTTCAGAGGAGTGCAGCTGATTTATCACGAGACCTACCTGCAATATAACAAAATACCTCCTAACATGTTGGAGATTTATTACACTGCAGGCTTGCCTGCATGATGTAAATGTTCTAGTTTACCATGAAGATGGGATAAGGAAATGTTCAGGCCTTTTGTACTCCTCAAATTGACCCTTGATGTTCCCCTAATATGCATGAGATGCATTGACCTTTCTGCTTTTCCCAACACACTATTAGACTTTCTTCCTCTAAGGAACTGTTCTTAATAATTTCTGGTTTTGAATACCTCAAACATTGTCATTTTTTCCAAGGTTCCTCTAAGTTGTGTTTCTGACAATCTGGCCTCAGATTTATTCCTTCAGAACCAGGAAGACTCATACTTTCTCAATACCTGAAATAGAGCTCAAATCACGCTCAGGGGCTCAAATGGTTCTCTCTCAGGCATACTCTGTCTAAATTAGGAAGTCAAATGTATTCTAGTCATTCTTAATTTGGATTCAAATCTACTGCTTTGGAACCACACATCTTCAAATTACTGTATGGAACAAGGGGGTTTCTGATCTGTCAATTCAGAACCAGGGGTCTTCAGATATTCCGTAATAGCCTAACTAGTCTTATTCTTATCTGTTTATAAACATTGTCCCTCACAAATTTCATTAAGAACTCAAGGGGGTTTCAGATATACCTCCTCAATATCAAAGGTGTCAGATACTCCCCAGTGTTCAATGAAACATAGGCACACCATTCCTTTGAGAACCAGGAAACCTCAGACATTCAATAATTGCCTAAATGGACTACACACGTACCACTTCAGAACATGGGTGACACATACATCCTCAATGTCTGAAGGGATCCTGAGATAGATGGTTGATAAACAGAGGGATTTAAACCTCCTCAAGGTCTCAGGAAGGCCTCAAATACAGTCCTTTAAGAATTAATGTGCTACAGAATTTCTGCAATCACAATGGGGATTCAGACCTATCCTTCTAGAACCAGAACACTTTCTGCCTCCTGCTAATAACTCAATCAAGTCTTACATATTTCCCTTTAGAAATAAACTAGCCCACAACTTCAAGGGGGTTGACACCCTGATTGAATATATTCTGGAGAAGTTCTTAGACTTATTTTATCTAACCATACTAGCCACTGACTTTAATGTTAAGAAAAGGGGGGCTACTGTAGCATACTGTCTTTGAATAAAAATACTTTAGTCTTGTTATGTTGGCAGGAGGAGTGTGAGATGTGTCTCTCTGATGAAGCAAGCTGTAGAACTGACCCTGTGCCCTATGAGTGTATCTCTAACACTCATGCTTTTGCTGAAGCATGCTCAAGAATGAATCCCTGTGACCAAGAACACGTGGGGGATTCTTTTTCTATTCATGGCTGACTAAGATGTACCATCCCACTAAGACACACAAGAGTCTCTCCCTCAGACTGAATTGGTTAGAAATACATTTTAATAACTACCCTCAGAAAGAAAGGAATAATAAAAGAAAGAAAGAAAGAAAGAAAGAAAGAAAGAAAGAAAGAAAGAAAGAAAGAAAGAAAGAAAGAAAAGAAGGAAGGAAGGAAAGAAGGAAGGAAAGAGGGAGGGAGGGGAAGAGAGGGAGGGGGATGGAAGAAAGGAAGGAAGGAAGGAAGGAAGGAAGGAAGGAAGGAAGGAAGGAAGGAAGGAAGGAAGGAAGGAAGGAAGGAAGAGCAAACAAGCAGAGAACTCTGGATTCAAATTCATGGTCAATTAAAATACCTCAGCCTGGATCCAAGATCCAGGACCATCAATCTTTAAGCTGCTCACAGGAAATGGACCTGTCTTCTTCCACTTCCATATCTATGTGGATTACTATAAATTTAAGTAGGGAACATATCCAGGGACTTTGACCAACCTGTCAGAAGAAACCTCAGATTGCTGTCAAACCCCAGTGGAGTACTCAGAGATAAGAATTTTATAGAGTTCTCTGAAGAAGTAGATGTGTGCAGTGCCTGGACCATCCTCTTCTACAGAAACAGAGGTATTCCCCTTCTGGCCAACAGGGTCTAGGATATTTCTCCTTTCCAAAACTTTGGTAGTTTTCTTCCTCTTATGACTGAGGCCTTAAAAGTTACCCATTTGATCCAATGGACTCTCAGAACATCCCATTCTGGGTAAGGGCCCATGAGAGGTCACAGAAATCAAGAAGATCAAGCAAATTCTGGAAGCTAACTTTTCTTGAGTAAAGTCACCTGAAATGCTGTGATATCATCAATCTGTCTCAGTTCTGGTTGTTTGAACATGATTATTAGGAGTCAATCATTCTGGGGAAACCCACACAAGCTGTTAATGAATCCTGGTATTGATACTTTGTCTCTTGCAGATTCAGCTAAAGATAATGATATCTTAGACTGTGAAGAATAGTTAGAAGGTGAAGCAATATAAGGACCTCATGAGCTATTGTAGTTAATTTATTTTTTTGCTCAGAGTTTTCTGGAATTTTCACACTCTGTTATTCTCTCCTGCCCCTTGCACATCAGAAGTTCCTCTTTTCCCTAGAGTGCTCACTCCTTCTACCTTTGATTAAGGAGGCATCAGAATTTCCCATTGAATTTCCCATTAAAGCAACTTCCTGATATTATGAAGTGAGCCTCAGACATTCTTTTAAAATAAATGGTTCCCCATTTTTTCTTCCATCTAAGGTAAACTATAGATTCAAACATGATACAATGAAGAACCTCTGAAATACATATTCTGTCAAGGAAGATGGCTATATTCTGTTTCTTTTGAACAAGGGAACTTTAGACACACACTTTCATTTCAAGGGTGCTTCATACAAATTCTTCTGATTAATGAGGCTGCAGACCATGCCAGTCACATGAAAACTCACTCAGATTTTGATGTTTTTCTCGAGGCAACTTTAAATCAACATCTCCTGACAGTGTTTTCCCCAGGGAATCCCCCTCTATCCATAGAATCCCCAGTTCTACTTCTCTAAGACACTGTAATAGTAGCTACTTTCACAACAGAATAGCATAAACAACTAGCCTCATGGGACTGAGGAACTACTGGTTTTTTGTTCTTCCCATTCCCAGCTGTACATTTTTGGGTTAGTTGAACTACAGATTCTAAGTCATTACAATAAATCCCTTTAACACATATAAAGACATCCTACAAATTCTATGACACTAGAGAACCCTAACTAAGATAGAAGTTGATACTAGTGGTGGGGTATTGCTGTGATAGACCTGACTATGCTTTTGTTTGGAAGATCGTGGATTTTTGAACTTTGGATTTGGAAAGGAATGAAATTCTTTAAATGGACCTTAGTGGCCTATCTTAGTAGGAATATGGAAGACTTTGTTGCTGTGAGTGATTCAAACTGTGCATACCTGACCCAACATGTTTCAGAAGAGAATTTCAGTATATGACATGGAAGACTTTGTTGCTGAGAATGATTCACACTGTGCAGACCTGGCCCAACAGGTTACAGAAGAGAATTTCAGTATATGGCATAGAGACTGCTTTAGTTGAAATATTGGTGAAGAATGTGACTGTTTTTCACCGTTGTCTGAAGAGTCTGCCTGAGGCTAAGGTGAAGAGATTTAAATGAATTGCTTTGACAAAGGAAGTCTCAAAACAGACTGGTATAAATTCTCTTGTGTGGTTATTAAAGTTCACTCTCATGAAGAGTGTTTTAATGAAAAGGAGGAGCTGAGGAGGAGTTCAATAATCAAGTGGATAAGATGACTTGTTCTGTGGACATTTAACCTCTTTCCCCACCCATCCCTGTCATTGCTATATAGGCACATGAACAAAATAAAGTGGCCATGGTGGCAGAGATGGGGGTTATGCTTGGGCTCAACAACCTGGACTTCCACTCAGCAAGGCTGACATTGATACAGCTGCTGCCAACAGCAGAGACCAACACTGAGTACCAGATATAGCACCATTCCTTGGGGTAACCAGCCAGCAACCAGGTGGCAGGATGACTACATTGGAGTACTTCATTTGTGGAAAGGACAATGTTTTGTTCTTGCAGGTGTAGATACTTATTATTACAGGTGCAGATACTTATTCTGGTTATGGATTTGCCTTTCCTGCACATAAGGCTTCTTCCAAACTTACCTTGGGTGGCCTTGCAGAATTCCATATCAACCATCATTTTCTGCACAGATTTGCTTCTGACCAAAGAATCCACTTCCCAGCAAGAGAAGTATGACAGTGGGTCCATAATTATAGAATCCATTTGTCTTACCATGTTCTCCACATTGTGAAGCAGATGACCTGATAGAAAGATGGAATGGCCTTTTAAAGATACAGTCCCAGCACCAATTAGGTGGCAACAGCATGGAAGACTGAGGGAGGAGTCTTCAGAAGGCAGTATATGCTTTGAATCAGTGTCTGATATATTGTACAGTTTCCTCCCATAGCCAGGACCCTTGGGTCCAGGAATCAAAGGGTGGAAAGGGGAATATTTCCACTTACTGTCACTCCTAGTGACACACTAGGAAGGGTTTTGCTTTCTGTCCCCACAGCCCTAAGTTCTGCTGGCCTAGAAGTTTTGGTTCCAAAGAGGGGAGTGTTTGTACCAGGAACCACAACAAACATTCCATTGAACTGGAAGCTCAAAAATCCCCCTGGTTATTTTAGGCTTCTAATACCCTTAAACCAACAGGGTAAGAAAGGAATAACGGTGTTAGGAGGGGTGATAGATCCAGATTACCATGGAGAAATTGTTTTGCCTCTTCACAATGGAGGTAAGAAGGATTATATCTGGAGTGCAGGAGATCCTTTAGGATATCTTAGTACTACCATGTTCTGAGATTAAAGTCAATGGAAAACTACAACAGCTTAATCCAAGAAGGATGACAAAGGATGTAGACCCATCAGGAATGAAGGTATGGGTCACTCCTTCAGTAGAAGAGGTAAGACCTGCTGAGGTGCTTGTAGAGGGTGGAGGGAATATAGAATGGGTAGTAGAGGAAAGTAGTTATAAATATTATCTAAGGCCACATGACCAGTTATAGAAACAAGTTATAGTTATATGTGGTATGAATGCTTCTGTCTTATTTTGTTAAGAACACATTTGTATGGATATATGTGCTTATTTCTAATTTCCTTAACATAAATTGAGAGAATATCAATTGGTATTTAAGTTGACGTACAAAAATGGTGTTCCCAAGGAACATTGTCCTCTTCTAAATTTATAATACATTTGATATTATAGGAGGGATATTTATATCATATAAGGCATATTGATGGCATAGTTATTGTTTCATTTGGACATGAGATATGATTTGTGACAAGTTGATAAGGGTTGTCTTGTGATGGTTATACCTGATTTTGAACTTGATTACATATGGAATGAACTACAATCCATAAATGGAGGGGGCACCTGTGATTCAGATATAGAGGCTAGAAGACAAGTTTTTAACCTGTTTCTTGACATGGAGATCTTGAAGCATAGTGGCAATGAAAATCTTAGGCCCACGTAAAGTGGTACACACTTTTAATTCCAGGAGACTGAGGCAAGTAGATCTTTGAGTTCAAGGTCAGCCTGGGGCAAAGCAAGTTTTAGATCTAAGTGTGGTGATACTCACATTTTATCTGAGCCACACCTTCTGCTGGAGGCCTACATAAGTACACTGGAAGAAGGAAGATTAACACTTCTTTGACTGATTGCACTCGCTTGCCAGCACATCTGTTGGAACCTTACTTTTACAGAAGACCAGTATAAACAATTAGCCTCAAGAGAATGAAAAACTGCTAGATTCGTGGACTTCATATTGACATCTACTTAGTTTGGCTTAGGTGGACTACAGACTGTAAATCATTACAATAAATTCTGTTAATATATAGAGAGACATTCCATAAGTTCTTTGACTGCAGAGTGTAGAGAAATGGCATGAGGTGACTGCTCCCAGCCTGAAAGCTGCGAGGTGACTCAGGGATTTCTGTAAATCCCAGTACACTGGGACAATAAGAAAGCATACTTTCTCACGAGAGAATCCAAATATTTTGCCAAGTAAGCTGCATGCATGAGGAAGTAGCTTTCATGATTATTTTCTCACGAAAATCTTACTTTGTTTGAATTAAACTTTGCAACACAAAAGAGTTGGATTGCTGACAAATTTCTCATTCTGAAAGGAGGTTTGGGTTACCTTGCACCTAGATAAACTGTTGCTCGAGAACCAGAATCTTTTGAGAATTAGAAGTTGTGGAAATATTTATGCTGCTTGCCTATAAAATATGGTGGAACATTCAATAAAGTATGCAGTGGTGCAGTTACTCTGCATCTCTTGTGTCTTGATGAATGTACCCTTGGGACTACAATGCACTAGACATTGACACTAGAGAACCCTAACTAAGACAGACTCTGAGGTTTTCTCTCTTACATGGCCTCAGAGCATTTCCTGGTGTTAACTTTCTCTTTCTCAGTACATTGAGCAAGATGTCAAAACAGTCCTAGTACTAAAATGGCTCCAGACTCTATTTGCCCACTGGGGACTAAAGCATTTTACATTCTCTCTCTCTCTCTCTCTCTCTCTCTCTCTCTCTCTCTCTCTCTCTGACTGTCTCTCCTCTCTATATCTATATCTATATCTATATCTATCTATATCATCTATATCTAATCTGTATATTTTATATATTTCCATTCCTACCACATTGCTTTGACTCTTTCCTTCTTAAAGGGGAGTCAGGGCATGGGAGCCATATAGCACTCATTCTGCACAAAAGAGCCTCTAATATTCCCTATCTTCCCAGTAGGATTGTGGTCAAATTGTCTACCTCCATCCACTGAGTTGATATCAGACCTTTAGTTTCTGCAAAAGGGGACCTGGGAAATCAAACACTATTGAAATGGCTCTCAAAACTGGTCTCTGTGTCCAAGGGGTATCTCCTACCTCCACCCTCTGCACTAGGAGATTTCAAATCCAGTTATGAGTAAAGAAGAAGAAGAGATTCCCTTCTGCCCATGCTTTACACATACTACTATTAACTAAGATTGCTTTAAAGCTAGCTCCTCTGACCAAGATATCCATATAGCACATACACAAACAATGGTACCTCACATTTCTCTGCTTTTATATCATTGGACAGAATATAGAGGGCTGAAATCAGTCATCATGCTATCTA
The DNA here is from genome assembly GCF_900095145.1 of Mus pahari. NCBI lineage: Eukaryota > Metazoa > Chordata > Mammalia > Rodentia > Muridae > Mus > Mus pahari. The sequence continues at coordinate 15,964,333 of NC_034613.1, read as the reverse complement.
GCTCTAAGCTGGTCAGCAAAGATGCATAATTCTTAGCATTTAATCAGATATGTGCATCTGTACGCAAACTTGAGGAAACATCAATGATTGCTTATCCACATGTCCTGTTGGAAGATTGTTGTGTCAGTTGCCTGTACCCTCAATGTTTTCACACAGGGTATGCATAGTAGTATAAAATAGTTGGAAGCTAGTGAGGAAGAGCCAGGTCCCTCCTCCAATACCAAGGAATCCTGAGACCTTCCCCTTCTGACCATTGGTAAACTGGGTATTTCTTTCTGGCCAAATATGACTGGGGACCTCCACCCTGTGAACCAAGACATTCAGGATTTCTCCTTTGTGGAAGTTGTACTCAAAATTTCCCATTCTGAGATGTTCACAGAACTCCCCTGTTCCCAAGATATCTCACAGATTCCTTGCTTATTGAGGTAGTCTTGAGAACACTCTGGGAGAGGCTGAACATTTTCTTCATTAAAAATGTCACCTTGGGTCTTACCCACCTCTACAAAGGGGAATATGAACCTCTGTTTTTGATAAGGAGACTCACACATTCCTTTATTTCCAAGGTGATACTAGACATGCTCTTTTGTATAATTCTGTGTAGTACCTTGTATCCTCAAGTATTCCCTTATATCTTTGAATGGCCTCTGATGTATGTACTCTAAATAAGAGAGATTCAAGCGCTTAGCTTTTTATCATGATGGCAAGGGAAATATGTTCTTACTCTCTGGTTGAAGTCCCAGGTAGTATGTGAAGAATTATTGATTGGATCCTGTGTTGTAGTCCTCAATCCAATCACTAGAAGTCAAGTGGACCCATTGTTGCTGCCCATGTATGGATATATTACGACAAACTGAAGGAGCCAACCTATCCAGGGACAGACGACCAGGCTATTTGAAAAAGGCTTGTGTTTTTGCCTGAACTCCCCAGACTAAACACAAGATATGGAACTTCTACCAACTAAAAAAGAGTTGGAAACTTAAGAGCAGTGATGGGAATTTACTTCAATGAGTAAGGTAACAAGCGCATTCATGCTTAACAGGATGTTCCATGGCACTTGCCCCTTCTCAACAAGGGTTTTCTAACCCATACTGTTGCACAACAATGTCTCAAAGTTTTCTCTTTCTCATATGGCATCCAGTGCTTCCACTCTTCCCTGTTACCTCATTGAATAGAATATCAGACCTTCTTCCTATGGATGAGCCTATTGCATACCTTCCCCATTTCTCCAAGGTGGTTTCAACTACTTATTTAGTGGAAAGATTATCAAAATTTGTTTCTTTGAAAGTGGACCTAAGTCCTTCCATTTCTGACTAAAGAGGCCACTGATCAAGTAAGACTAAAGTCTTTCTCTCTGTAGAAGTGAGAATCAGATCCACCCATGCATAGTCCAGTGCTGTGCAGAAGGGGGCTATAGTTTCCTCCTTCAACCACAAGGATTATATATATCCAGTTCCTGCCTGATGGTATCTGACCCATGCCACAATAATGAGTGAAATCTCAGATTTGTCTCCTATGGCCAAGAGGGTCTCCTTATTGCAATCTATAGTCAAAGGAGCTTCATATGTAGCCTCTGCATAGTGGAGTAACCAAACTATCTCCTTTTTTCAAGGGGACCTTACATTGTATCATTTAACTCATATTATCTAAATATCAATAGCCCTGACCAAGATTGCAAGGCAAACACAATTGCAACCTCATAGTGGGACCTCACAAGATTCTGGCTATAGATCAGGGGGAAGAATATATATAAAGCTAAGACTAACACTCATGCTCTCTGTCTAGAAGGCTCTTGTTAGAAACGCAATGTTTCCTGGTTTCATTTATGTATATCCACGGACCAATACAACCTTGAGGAAGCATCAGAGTTCACACTCATCCTGTTGGAAGAGTGTGCTAATTTTTATTGTGCTCTTGAAAACAGTATATCTATATCTATATCTATATCTATATCTATATCTATATCTATATCTATATCTATCTATCTATCTATATATATATATATATATATATATATATATATATCTCCATATATATATATGAATATTGGAAGTTGGTAAGAATAGTTGGAAGCAAATGATACACTCTATTATTGTTCTCCCACTACCCAAGGTAAGCTATATCTTTTCCTTCTGCACAGTGTGGTGATTGGATCATGCTATTTGGTAAAACATGGGTTAAACATGGCTAAGTACTTTAACTCCTAGTAAAGTAGTTCAGGGTGACCCGAGTACTACTACTACTACTAGTAGTTATAAATACAGGCTCCTCCAATGGACCGTATCATCCAGGAGTCTCACACTATTCCCTTTTGATAAAGGGTCATCAGAAATCCCTCTGCTATAGTTTACCTTCATCCCTTTTTTCAGAATTTTCATTTTGCCCAAGGGACCAAGATTAAAGTGTCCTCCCTTCATATATATGAGACTCAAACAACCCTCTAAAGGTGAGCTTTTGATAACTTCATTCTAAACATGCCCACAAGGAAAATACATGTGTGATTAAAAAACTTCACTTATTTGGTTCTGATTTGACAGAGCCTGAAACTTAGGGCATCTGTCCTTCACTCTTGTCACCAAAATGAAGAGGTCCCATCTTTATGCACATACCCATGTAGTTAATAAGCTTCAAGAGGAAGTAGAGACTAACAATGATGACTGATAAATGATGCTTGGATTGCTGCCAGGCCTAATACAGTTTGACTGATGATGCAAATTTTCTAAATTGTGATGAAGACTTTACTCCACTGTATAAGTTTTGGTAGGACACTCCCTTAACTCGAAAGTGATTAGGGATTTAAGCAGAATCTTCATCTGCTTCAATCTTCTCCTCAACATAATTGCTTTAGATCATCAATTTTTATCCATTATATATCAAATGCATCCTCTTTAAACAAGAGGGTCCAATATCAAACTTGTATGACTGACAGGGTCTGAGATCATGTTTATCTACCCAAGGCCCCGAACTCTTATTTCTAGTATAAAAATGTCCTCAAAGATTATCTTCTCTGACCAAGAAGGATTCAAAAATTTTCTTTGTGATGAAGAAGGGCTCAAATACTCCAAGTGACTGGGTCTCCCATCCAGTACCTCATCAGAAAGGGTCATCAGAACTACTCTATTATCATGGTTCTCAAATCACAAATACTGCTCTGAGGAAATGGGCCTTGGACTTGACCAAAGTCTTCTCAGACCAAAGATAACCCTACAACCTGTTTTTATAATGCAACAGCTGCTTGGCCACACAGCCCACAAAATATATGGACATACTAAATACAGAAAAAGAATTAGAAGATGATTAAGCAGTATTGGAAATTTCTCTGCTCCACAAAGTCTTTACATTTTATCCAATGTGAAATGGTCTTTCTTATTTTATTGAAAATAAACAGCTGGGGATTGTATACCTCTGACAAATACATATAGACCTTTTCCTTTGCACAAAATTACTCAGAAATTATGCTTGTGATCAACATGCTTCAACACTCTTATTCCCATGAAATATGTCACATTACCTCTTTTATGAAGGGCACATCAGTCCTTCTATTTCTGTCCAAAGGTGCCCAGTTCCTCCCCAATCTTACATAGTGAGATTTATATATTCACAATAAAGTGTTCCAGACATGTCCTGTGTGATCAAGGAAATTCCACAGATTCACAATCTTCCCAGTGGATCTCCTACTTACAACTTGTAATTTTAGTGGCCTGAGAACCAATGTTCTGAACTAAGAGGGGTAGAATTCTGCACTAAAAACCATCTGGACCTGGGCTTTTTTTGGTTGGGACAATTATAATGACTCCTTCTATTTTTTTAGGGGTTATGGATCTGTTTAAGTAGTTTACTTAATCATAATTAAGTTTGGTAAGTGGCATCTGTCTAGAAAATCATGCATGTAATTAAGATTTCCAATTTTGTGGAGCAAAGGCTTTTGAAGTAAGACCGAATGATTGTTTGGATACTCTCTGCCTTTGTTCATTTAGCTACAGGTTTATTTATTATGCTTGCTTCCTTTTTACTAGAGTTTTCAGGTATATTTTTTAAATTGCTGATATGAGTTCTTTCTAATTTCTTTACGGAGGAACTTAGTACTATGAACTTTCCTGTTAGCACTGATTTTATTGTGTCCCATAAATTTGGGTATGTTGTGTCTTCATTTCATTACATTCAAAGCAGTCTATTTTTTCTTTCTATAGTTCTTCCCTGAGTAAAGTTGTAGAGTTTCCTTGAGTGTGTAGACTTTTCATTGTTTCAGTTGTTGAAGGCCAGCATTAATCCATGGTGGTCTGATAAGATACAAGTTAATATTTCAGTTTTTATTTATCTGTTGTGGCTTGTTTTCTGACCAACTATATGGTCAATTTTAGAGAAGGATTTATGTGGTTCTAAGAAGGTGAATTCTTTTGTGTTTAGGTTAAGTATTCTGTAGATGTCTGTTCAGTCTATTTGATTCATAATGCCTGTTTTATTCTCTGTTTATTTTTTGTCTGGTTGTCCTGTCACTGTGTGTGGTGTGGTGTGGTGTGGTGTGTGTGTGTGTGTGTGTGTGTGTGTGTGTGTGCGTGTATGTGTGTGTGTGTATAGCTGGGGTAAATCATACTTTAATGGAAGTTTGTGGCTCATGGTATGAGATTACTTTTTAAGGTTTCTGGTGCCTAAATTAAGTCTTCAGTTTAACTAAGAATTCCAAGTTTGTAATTATCCAACCTCCTCCTGGCTGGATCAGATCATGAAATTATTGCCCAGAAGTGCATACAGTCTTCTCAGGAGACATAGGCCTACACCTTCTGCTTCCTACAACTGCTGCACTAATCCACTTAGCTGTGAGACATGTTCTCAAGCTGGGAAAAATCCCACCATTACCCATTCCATGTCTATTCGTAGAGAGTAAGTCTGAACTGTGTTTGTCAAAGGGATTCATTTACAAAGAGAAACCCAGGCACTGCCATCATATCACATAGTCATATGCCAATATAGAGTATATATACAGAACCACTTGCTGTGACAAAGTAGGTAATGGATAGACTATTTCATTAGGTGGGAAGAAATTTAGCAGCGACCTCTTCTAAAAGCCAAGGACTAGTTAAGTTGTAGTTATTAACAACATAAGTGTTACATTACTGGCTATTCCCCTGCCTCTCCAAGTGAATACCACAAACATACTCCCAAGGTGAATGTCAAGATCTGGCTAAACAATCTACAAAATAGTCCATATGCTTCAAATTTGGGGCACTCACAAGGATTTATCAGACACCATGCAAGATTCATGAGCAATTTGGTGTTTTGCTCCTGTTCTTTGAGCTGTTAAAAGCCAGGTCAGTGAAACCCACTCCTGAGCAGACACTACTCCATCCACAGCAGTGAACAGGCGCCACACTCCGTCCACAGCAGTGAGCAGGCGCCACATTCCGTCCACAGCAGTGAGCAGACGCCACACTCTGTCCACAGCAGTGAGCAGACGCTACACTCCATCCACAGCAGCGAGCAGACACCATACTCTGTCCATAGCAGTTCAATTCAGACCTGATTAGGAGGCTTGAGCAGCACTTGGAGTGGAGCTGATCCACTTTCCTTTAGATGTATCAAAGGCTATTTGGTTTCACCTTAAGGATTGGCAAATTCATAGGACATTTCACAATTCCAATGCTACTTTCAGACTATTCACCACACAATATGCCGCCAAAGAACTTATTCCAAGTCAAAGCAAGGCCTTAATGTGGAACTGAACAAGCATTACCTGAATGAAACAACATTCAAAGAAACAAGACTATCCCCCAACTCCCCATTTGGTGGATCTGAGTTTGGTTGAATTAAATCCATAGTTACCTCATACAAATAAAAAACTGGGTGTGGTGTCACACGCCTTTAATCCCAGCACTTGGGAGGCAGAGGCAATTGAATTTCTGAGTTCGAGGCCAGCCTGGTCTACAGAGTGAGTTACAGGACAAATAAAAAATTATAAATCATAAGCCCCACACTGATGATTCAAACATATCATTTCTGACAATGGCTTATTCCAGGAAGTCTAACAGAGCCACTGCCTATAGAGTATTCCTTAGGAAGGGGCACAGAACAGGTTAATTTAAGGGCACTTAACTCTTCATCTTTTACAGCAACCCAGTTGGCTGACTTCTGAAGGCTTTCTAACAGGAATCCAGTAGAGTTGGTTTCAAGGTCCACACAGACACTAATAGCTGTAACCTTATGTAGAAGTTGTGATTCACTTGAAATCCACAATTAAGTGCAGCAAATCTGAGGTCGTCAACCTTGCAAAGGCTCAGCATCTGAACATAAAGATGTTTGAAATGGCCAATGGCTGCAGGTTTGGTTTTATACACAGAGCAACTATGGAAACACTGTTGAATCTAATTCACAAATATTTAAGACAATGAAAACACCCCTAAATCCAACACATATCAAGATCAGTTGTGACTCTTGAACTTCCATAGTGCAACAGAGACAGTCACTGGACTCTAGGTCTTCAGTCAGTCACTGTAGATCCAGAAATCAAAATACTGAGTGTCTTTTCTTGGTGGTTTGCTGTGGTCTAGTTATCTTGGAAGGCTTAGAAAAGATCATTACTTAACTGTACTGTGTGTGGCTGTACTTCTGATTTTCAAGCACAGCATATTGGTCATCTAGCTGAAGTTTAAGGGCCTGGGTTTTTGAAACCTCCTCCCTAACTCTATTTTTGTGTATTATTACTTCATAGCCCTTCCACATTTCTTTATTCCTAAGGGAAAATAAATGTAATCAGTAAATATTTCTTCTTCACTAGAAATTTTGAAAGTATTCTTCCTTGAAATAATAATAATAATAATAATAATAATAATAATAATAATAATAAATCCTAAGACCCTAAGAATAATCCTGGAGAGATAGGAAGGAAATACAAAAATTCTTTTTTTTTTATTTAATTGAGTAGAATTGAAATTTTATATATTGACATTACCATCTCCAACAAAATGGATGACATTCTTTCCCTTTAAGGATTGCTACATGGGCATTTTCCATCTTTCATCTAACATTTGAGCATCAGTATTGTTTTCTTTTATAAATACATGCAGATATTATTAATTTATAATCAACGGATTCAGGTCAAAGCCAATAATTGTTCATTACTATTCAAATAGAGGCCATATATACATTGAAAAGGGAAATATACTTATTAATCTTTGTTTAAAATTCCCATACTAATGCTTTTATATGAAACCTCATATGTGTAATACAACATTGAAAGACAGATTGCTGCATGGTAATAATTAACTTTACCTGTAAATTGAACACTGCCATGAAATAGCTGCCTGGAAAGCACATATATTACTTTCCAATTTCTGAGACTGTCTGCTTTTAGAACTGAAATATCTAGTATTTAAGTAAATTCTGACACCATTTAAAACTTACATGATTTATTGATAGAATTCAAAACACAAATTCATAACACATAATAAAAAAAATTCTCTCTTACAAAAATCCTTTTTTTTTCATTTTGGCTTGTATGTATGTATTTTTTTTATTTTTTATTTTCTTTATTTACATTTCAAATGCTATCCCAGAAAGTTCCCTATACCCCCCGCCCCTGCCCCTGCTCCCCTACCCACCCGCTCCCATTACTTGGCCCAGGCCTTCCCTTGTGCTGGATCACAATAGTCACAAATAATATAAAATACCTAGGTGTGACTCTAACTAAGGAAGTGAAAGATCTGTATGACAAGAACTTCAAATCCCTAAAGAAAGAAA
>NC_034613.1:15953617-15955857 GCF_900095145.1 Mus pahari | reverse complement strand
CAACAAGACAAAAAGGCCACCAACAGATTGGGAAAGGATTTTTACCAATCCTAAATCTGATAGAGGACTAATATCCAATATATACAAAGAGCTCAATACAAAAATTCTTATCAAACCATTTTAAGGCTTCAATTGAAGAGAAAACATGTAATACTGTACTGAAGCTCTGAGATTCCCATCTTCTGAATAGAATATTTTGGGACCAACTTGAAGACAACCAGGAAGAAGATGTATAATGACATTCCTTCTAAGACTCACTTCTAAGTTTTCATAGTTAGTAGATAATTGTTGCAACAATTTCCTCATTCAAGTAAAGTTCTCATAATTCAACGATTTCTCCTTTTGCTTTGGGAGAGTGGTCTGATCAGGCACAGAAAGATGTGTGTGGCAAGTCACTTCTCTCCCAGAGTCCCCCACATGTGAGGACAGAACAGAGAAGTTCAAGTAGATGTTTAAATTGAAGCCACCTGTGCTTTCAATAAGGCAAAAAGACTGGGATTTATTTTTAAATAACCCTCAATTTTTTCCATCATTTATATTTCTTCCCATTTTATTTACTTTTGCAAAATCATGTTCCTAATAAGATGTAGATATACTATATGTGGTCATTTAACTTCAGGTACTATTCATTTTAAGTACTTGTTCCAGTTTTCTACATGCTTGGTAGTGGACCGCAGAGATGGGAACTATGCCTCACTGTACATTTCTGGTGGTCCTTGTGGCGTTTTCCTTGTTGTGGTTTGCCTTGTCCCAGGAGGCCTATATACACTACTAGGCATTGTTGGCTCCAGGGTTTCTGTAACTGGAGCAAGAGGTGCTTGTACTGGAGTGGTTTTATTCCAGGGATTTGAAGATTTTTCTGGTCCACTGGCACCTCCACCTTCTTCCCAATTATCTCCTGTATCTTCTCTGTTTTCATTATCATCATCTTCCTTTTCACAACGCACTAAATCACAATTGCTCAGATGTATATATGGTAAGAACACTTGCTGATGTTCTCTTATGGTCTTGGTAGGCACCTTATTTGCATTGCCTGACCTCTTAATCCACTGTAATCAATCCCTTTTTGCTCAAAATTTTCCACTCATTTTCATCCTACACTATGGCCTTGCTGGTGGGGAATGTGCTCCCACTGGTCTCCCAATCTGGAAGTCCCACTGTCTCTGAACCTTGCACCAGAGCCTGAGCTCCTGCCATCTTCCCATCTGGCACTGAAGCCCAAGTTCTGGCAGTAGCCCGGCCTGAAGCTCACCACCTGACTGCTCCTGTAGGCACCTGCATTGGGCTCCTGATTGCTCATTTCTCCTCCTCCCCCTCCCTCTCCTCCCCCTCCCCTCCTCCACCTCCCCCCTCCCCCTTCCTCTTCCTTCTTGTCCCTCTTGGTGAAGATGTTTGAGAATTTTCTTTTCTGTCAAATCTGTGTGGTGTTCTGTAAGATACTTGTAACTTTATAAGCATGTCTTTCTTTAGGTTTCTAAATTTTTTTCTATGAATTTTTTTTATTAAGTGCTTTATCCTCTTTAGAAGGAGAACAAAATACTCACAGGAGCAAATATGGAGATAAAGGATAGAGAAGAGACTGAAGGAAAGTCCACCCTGAAATTGTTCCACCTAGGGATTCATACCATATACAGTCACCAAACCCAGACACTATTGTGAATGCCAAGAAGTGCTTGCTGAAAGGAGCCTGATTAGGCTGTCTCCTGAGAAGCTCTGCCAGAGCCTGACAAATACAGAGGCAGATGTTAGCAGCCCAACCATTGGACTGAGCATGTGGTCCCTAATAGAAGAGTTAGAGAAGGGACTGAAGGAGTTGAAGAGGTTTGCAACCTCATAGGAAAAACAACAATATCAACCAACCAGACCCCCTAGAACTTTCAGGGACTATGCCAACAACAAAGGAGTACGCATGGTTCCAGTTGTACATGTAGCAGAGGATGGCCTTGTCATGCATCAATGGAAGGTCCTTGGTCCTATGTAGGCTCGATAGATTTCCCAGTATAGGGGAATCGAGGGCGTGGAGGTGGGAGTGGGTGGGTGGAGTAACATCCACATAGAAGCCGTGGGAGGGAGGATGGGATAGGGTGTTTAATGGAGGGAAGGAAACCGGGAAAGAGGATAATATTTGAAATGTAAATAAAGAAAATATCTAGTAAAATAAGCAAAAAAAAAATCGCAAGGAAAAAAATGAGTATGTTTTTATTTAGAAAAGTAGTATTGAGCAAAAATTCCATGCTTTT
>NC_034613.1:15939493-15953534 GCF_900095145.1 Mus pahari | reverse complement strand
TTTTGGTTTTTTGAGATAGGGTATAGCCCTGGCTGTCCTGGAACTCACTCTATAGACCAGGCTGGCCTCGACCTCAGAAATCCGCCTGCCTCTGCCTCCCGAGTGCTGGGATTAAAAGCGTGCGCCACACTTTTCCCTATTTCAGCCAGGCTTCTAAACTGTACTAAGTATCTCAGTGATTTAAAATCTAGTTTGGGGGTTTTCCAGAGGGGAAACCGGGAAAGGAGATATCACTTCAAATCTAAATAAATAAAATACCCAATAAAAAAATAAAATAAAATAAAGCTAGTTTGAGCAAACAATCCCTTACACAATGCTGATGTCTCCTTTCTTCGCCACAGGCCTCTCTCTCTCTCTCTCTCTCTCTCTCTCTCTCTCTGTCTTTGTCTCTCTGTCTCTGTCTCTGACTCTCTGTCTCTGTCTCTCTCTCTCTCGCACATGCACACATCATACACACACACACACACACACACACACACACACACAAATCCTTAAATAGTTCCTCTTCATGATTTTCTTTTCATTGACTCGCCCTGTTTCCCCTTAGCTAAAAATACACATTTGCTAATATTCTGTTCAGGGAGGATCTTGCTCTATACATAAAAAAATATCATCACACTTATCTTTATGGTGCTTACTTACCACTCTTTAAGAAGTGTTGATGAATAAACATTGTTATATCGATAATATATAAAACAGAACTTTCTATAAAACTCTTGTGTCAGTTAAAATTATACACATCAACTATTCTGCCATCATTACAAATGTCAGTAATGTTATTTCTATTGCTAGGAAAATCAAGGACTTCGCTAGCATGAACATCTCAATACTCCACTGCCTTTTAGGATTTTGTGAGTTTAGATCTTGTAGTTAGCTTTAACTGTCAACCTTGACAAAGTCAAGAGTCCTCTAAAAAGGAAGTCTAAAATCAGGGACTAGACAAGGCTGCCCACTTTCTCCCTGCCTATTCAATATAGTACTCGAACTCGAAGTCCTAGCCAGAGCAATTTGACAACAAAAGGAGATCAAGGGGATCCAAATTGGAAAGGAAGAAGTCAAAATTTCACTATTTGTAGAAGATATGATAATATATATATATATATATATATATTCCCAAAAATTCCAGCAGAGAACTCCTAAACCTGATAAACAGCTTCAGTGAAGTAGCTGGGTACAAAATTACTTCAAACAAATCAGCAGCCTTTCTCTACACAAGAAGAAACAGGCTGAGAAAGAAATTAGGGAAACAACACCCTTCACAATAGTCACAAATAACATAAAATACCTTGGTATGACTCTAAGTATGGAAGTGAAAGATCTGTATGATAAAAACTTGAAGTCTCTGAAGAAAAAAAATCAAAGAAGATCTCAGAAGATGGAAAGATCTCTCATGCTCACGGAGGACTGCTTTTCTTAAACTCATTCTCTCATGTCTCAGAAGTAAACGATCTCCGGTCAGGGTCCAAAGACTAAACACACCTATAAGACTTAACTTTGCTACTCTAGGTTTTAGCATAGTTCTAAACACATACTCAAAACACATTTTACCATTACCTTGTTCCTCTACGAGGTTTATTCACTGCTGTCCCAAATATTGTAATAATCCTGGAAAACAATACACATGCCCTCCCATCTTTTAAGAGAAATGGTACCTTCAAGAGGGAACCATGGACAAATCTCTGTTTCAAAATCAAAAAATGCAAGCAAATCATGTATTTTAACCTTTATCCCTCATGCCCTTAAAGCCTTTTTCAATCCTTCTACAAATAATTCATGGTTATTCAATGTCTGTCACAAAGATCACCAAAAACTTTCCAGGATCCATATTCGAGGCAGCAGGTCCCCGCTCAAGACGACTTCCACACAACATTCTTTGGTAGATCCAAAACACTGCAGTGATATTCACTGGTCCCTTCATACTAAAGCGCCATGTGCTAGGTACCAGCTGCCCTGAACTGCAGGACTTAAGCAGGGTTCTCGAGGGAAAGCAGCTGCAATGACAATTTTTGGGATCAGAAAACACGACGGGAGGAGACAAGACAAAAATTCTTTTCAAGTCTCATTTAATCTTGGGAAATGGAGGTTTATAAAGCTGAAAATCACAGAGGATATTTGCTCAGGTACACAGGCCAATTTAGTGCTAGTTAATACATTAAAGTCAAAGGAATGTCCTCATTGTAAAAGGTCCAGAAAGCCCCAGTGGTAAAATGTCCTGAGACAAGAGAAGCAAGATAATAGAAGAAACAAGAGAGTATTAATTAAAAGATGATAGCCTAGGGACAAGAAGAAGTCTGAGATTCCAGGGGCTTTGGGGTCCCAACACTTTGTAGCTGTTCTTGGTTAACCAACTCAACTTCATGGAGAACCCTAATGATAAAGACGCCACACACCTTAATTAAAGACCCAGAAAAGTCAGTCTAAAAGTGATTAGAAAACCATGTACTGGCTGGCTAGCTTATATACAGAATATATATAGTATACAGAATATACTATTCTGTGTACTTTAGGAGATAAAACTTACCCATGGTCCTATACACTGACTTTACAGTCAAGAGCTTCACACTGTTGCTATAGTTATATAACTATTATGAAGTAAACACCCACTTTCTTAGTGGGTTTGAGACTTGATCAACATGAGGGATTTAATGTTTGTCACAGAAATTGTAGTTAAAGGCTCATGCATGGGGAATATATAGGTCTTGGGATAGAACTTATTATAATTTTGCTTGTGGTAATGTAAAATTGCCTTCTGTGTTTATGTTTATACACATAGATTGCTTTTAACCTTAGTCAACAAAGCTTCTTTGGAAGTGGGCAATAATCATTTGAAAGACCAACAACTTTCTAGTATTCAGAGATTAATTGAGAGTGAAAGCAAAATCCCAAATGAGACCACAATGCCACCTTTCACACCCTCCAAATCTTAGGAAACAACACGAAAGATGAGGAGGAAACAACAATACAAGGGACAGAAAATGAGCACTGCTGTGAAATGCTGACTTCTGGACAGGAATATGGGCACTGCATTCATGAACTCATAGCAACTGTGAATATCTAGATATCCATAGAAGATAAGCCAGCCAGAATTATGGACACAAATATGTGGATGAGTTCTCTATGCTCCACCTTTTAGGAGGATAAAGTGGCAGTTGGAAGCAGTTGAAAGGGGTATTCTAACTAATGAGCAGGTTTTCAGTGTTCTAGTGGATAGATTCCTATCTATGTTCATATGGGCAGCACTAACTGAACTTAGTGAATTACCACATATAAAAGATGACATGAAATTGTGAGGGGGCATATTGGAGGGGAAATAGATTGTGTTTGAGAAAGGAAACCACAGAAAGTTATGATTGTATTTCAGTGTATGGAGACATGAGTGTTTATTTGGGGACTTAGTATCTCAAAGAGTGTTAAAATCCATAACCATCATGGAAGATAGCATAGCACATTTAAACAACCACAGAAGAGATAATTCCCTAGTTTCTCTAGGTACCTATTTAAAATTTGACTTTTTAATCTCTCACTGCCAATGAACCAATGCTCTGCTTAATCTTTTAATTTCTGAAGATGTACACTAAATACGTTTATTTTCTTTCCTTTTTTTGTTAAAGCTCATTACTTTGTTGAAAAAACATGTATTGTGTAACACTTTGCAAGACTGAGGCTTGAAATTTTAATAAAAAAGATTAACACCTATGTATGAAAGTGTGCAGATTATATTTATGTAGATGTTCTAGTTTCCTTTCTATCATGATAAAAAGCCATGACATTCTGACAAGGGAGGGGTTATTTCATCATTCAGTTTACAGTTTATCATGAGGGAAGCAAGGACAGGAAATCTAACATGGGGTTGGTTTCCTTAGTTTTCTCAGCTTGTTTTCTTATACAAGCCAGGAGTGGCACTACCGATAGTAAGATGAACATGCTAGTCAATCACCAATCAAAAAAATGCCTCACAGACTTGCCTAAAGGACAACCTGATAAAGGTAATTCTTCAACTTGGTTGTTTCTTCCCAGACAAGTCTATTTTAGGTCAAGTTAATAAAAATATGAAAAACCAACACAACAGATTAATGTGTTTTACCAACTTAACCTCTACTAGTAATTTGGATGTCCTGATTAAATGCTCTGTCTCTATCATGGAGAAACAGCTCATCAAAATTCATTTTCATCTGCTGTACACCATACATTACATCCTTCAGATTGCATTCTGTTGATTTTGAAGACCAGGTATTTTATGTTGTAATTTTCCTTTGAAGTTTTACCTTTAAAGATGTATTAGTTTGTTGAAAACATCTATTGTGTTGCCCTTTCAAAATATGACGCTTAGGATTTTATATTAAAAATAATAACTTATACATACACAACACGCTGTTTTTGTGAACAAACACTCTAACCCAAGAGGCAAAGTACCATGAACTGAAGTATGAACATATAATAGGATATTTTCAAGTTGTGGAACAGACTTTTAATTGGCAACCATTTGTAGAAACTACCGGAGTAGCCTCAAGTATGGAATACACTGAACAGATTTCTCTAGCTTAATACTTGATTCTTGATTGTGAGAATTATAGAAGTCAATAATTTGTCCTTTAAGAGATGTCTAGCATATTATGGGACCCTCAATTGCCCAAACCTCTGAGTATGAATCAATCCTTTGATACACTTTACCTATAATCTTGGACACATTTATTTATTAAGATATCCATTTACATGCCATATATTCTTCATGAAGTCTGATTACCTTTGGTATTATTAGACTGCTGTTGGGTATACTTTTCCTGTGGACCTGTGGAGATGAACTAACACCATTTTACCCCTGAGAATTCAACAAGGAGAAAGCACAGAAACAATTTAACTCATTTTTGCCTTGGCAAAATAATGGGTTAATAAGAAATACCTTGGCAAAAGTCAAACACACAAAATATGAATAATCATCATTATTCCCCGGATTTTGCATTCGGGGCTTCTACCAGAAAGAGCTGCTCACATTTGGTGTGTGTGTGTGTGTGTGTGTGTGTGTGTGTGTGTGTGTGTGTGGGTGGGTGTGTCTTCCAATATCAATTGATGCAATCAAGACAATTGCCTCTTCAGATGAGGGTCCTGACTTAGGTGATTCAAATTTGTGTCAAGTTAACATTACTACCAACCATCACATATGTATTTTCTTTTCAAATTATACTCAGTTGATCTTCATCTCTTACTAATTATTATACATCCGGGACTGCAGAAGCAACACAGCTTCTGGGACAGACCCCATTTCGGGCTCCAGACATCTGGGCACCTTCCCTGCCAGAGGAGAGGTGTCCGCCAGGGAGGGCTCTGACTGCCAGAACAGGTGAGGGAGCCATCTTGTGTCCCGGATACCTCAGAGACCAGTCTATGCAGGTCAGCTCGTGGACTGTGGAGGGTGAGCAAGCTGACTAAAGAAGGGACACAGCTTATGGGACAGGCAGAAGAAACACAGCTTCTGGGACAGGCCCCGTTTTGGGCTCCAGACATCCGGGTACCTTTCCCCACCAGAGGAGAGGTGGCTGCCTGGGAGGGCTCTGACCACCAGAGCAGGTGAGAACATGAGTTTTACAGGCACACTCATAGGGCACAGGGTCAGTTCTACAGCTTGCTTCATCAGAGAGGAACATATCATATTCATCCTGTAGATATAAAACTAAAGTATATTTTTACACAATGACAGTATGTTAGAGAATCCCCTTGCCTTTGGCTTATCATTAAATCAGGGGCTACTATGGATAAAGGAAATAAGTCTAAGGATCTGTACAGAATGTATTNAATCAGGGTGTCAGGACTCTTGCAGTTGTGGGTTAGTTTATTTCTAACGGGGCATATGTAAGACCTGATGGAGTTATTAGCTGGAGGCAGCAACTGTTCTGGTTCTAGAAGGATAGGTCTGGGTCCCCATTGTGACTTCTGAAATTCTATTGCACATTGGTTCTGAATGTACTGTATTTGTGGCNTTCTTGGGACCNTGAGGAGGNCTTAATTCGTTTGCTTACCAATCATATATCTCAGGATCCTTTTAGTTCTTGAGGGTGTGTGACACCNTTGCTCTGAAGTGGTAAGTGTGAAGTCCATTTGGGCAATTTCTGAATATCTGAGGTTTTCTGGCTCTCAAAGAAATGGTATGCCTATGTTTCATTGAACACTGGTGAGTATCTGNCATCTTTGATGTTGAGCAGGAATATCAGAACTGAAACCCTCTTTAGTTCTTGTAGGAATTTGTAAGATACATTNTTTCTAGACAGATAAGATTGGGGACAGACAGGCCATTAAGGAAGATCTATATACTAAGATCCTTCTTAGAAGGAACATCATAATACCCAAGGAAGATGATACAGAGGCAAAATGTAGAGCAGAAAATGCAGGAAAGAACATCCAATGACTGTCCAACCTGGGGATCCATCCCATATACAGTTACCAAACCCAAACACTATTGTTGATGCCAACAAGTTATTGCTGACAGGGGACCAATATAGGTGTCTCCTGAGAGGCTCTTCCAGTGCCTGACAAATAGATAAGTGGATGTTCACAGTTAACCATTGGACAAAGCACAGGGTCCCCAATGGAGGAAATAGAGAAAACACCCAAGGAGCTGAAGGGGTTTGCAGCCCCATAGAAGGAACAACAATATACACCAAACAGTACCCCTAGATGTCCCAGGGACCAAACCAACAACCACAGAGTACACATGGAGAGACTCATGCCTCCAGCAGCATATGTAGAGGAGGATGGCCTTGTGGGACATCAATAAGAGGAGAGGCCATTGGTCCTGTGNAGNCTTGAGGCCCTTTTAATGTAGGGGGATTCCAGGACAGGAAAGCCAGAGTAGGTGGGTTAGGAAGCAGGAGGGTGGGGGAATGGGATAGGGAGGTTTTCAGAGGGGAAATGAGGGAAGGGGTTAACATTTGAAATGTAACTAATGAAAATANCTAATGAAAAAGGAAGATCTGAAGATTCCTGGTTCTGAACAGAAACCTCAGAAGGCCCTTGTTCCATTCAGTAGTTTGGAAAATACATGGTTCTGAAACAGTAGGACTGAACCCAATTTGAGAATGACTAGAATGCATTTGGCTTCCTAGTTTTTGATAGGGTATGCCCGAGGGAGGAAAACTTGAACCCTTGAGAATGATTTGAACTCTATTTCATGTATTGGGAATGTATGAGTCTTCCTTGTTCTGAAGGAATAAATCTGAGGCCTGATTGTCAGNAACACAATTTAGATGATCCTTGGATAAATTGAGAATTTTGGAGGTATTAACAACCAGAAAAATTTAAGAACAATTCTTTACATGCATAAAGTCTAATATTATGTTTGAGAAAGCAGAAAGGTCAAAGCATCTCATGCATAGCAGGGGAAGATCAAGAGTCAATTTGAGGAGCACAAAAGGCCTGAACATTTCCTTATTCCATCTTCATGGGAACCTAGATCACTCAGGCCAGAGAACAGAGTAGTCANTATCCAANGTATTAGGAAAAGGTTCACAGCTAGGTCTCCTGGTANATCAGTAACCTTCTTCTGAATATGAAGAACATGGTTTCTTCATTTCTGCTGATGAATTTAAGGCATATTTCCTGGGTTTAGGGCTCTGCTGGCTACTCTTAGGCTCTTGGAATTCAGGTGCCACAATCCTGTTCTTTGAAAAGAGTTTGAGTTTATTGGATCAGAATAAGCAGAACTCAGTGCACCTTACGTAAAAGAAATTGATTTGCTACTGTTAGGTGAGAGGAAGTAGGTCTTGGTCCACACTAGTCAGAATATATGGTCCTCCACGGGAAATATTATATAGCATGTCTCCTAGCTCTAAATTTTGAGCTCTTCTTGATGCGGAAGGGAACGCCTGCCATACTTTATATCAGAGAGGCCTATAAGATAACTCAGATGTGCATATGAGGCAACTAAGAATGCAAGTCATATCTCTGACAGATGTTTGATGAGAAGAAAAATTCTAAACTGGTTTTCATATGGCGCACAAAATGGGAAATGTAAGGGTTACTTGAAGATAAGAACTGAAGATACCATGGTAAGAGAGTGTATGGCCCAGGCTACTCTACAGAGATAGGCTTCTATATTTGTTCCATTCTGCAGGCTGTGAAGCTCTTGTGCCTCCATGGGAAGAAAGGATGAGTAAGAGGCTAGATCAATTCACATTCTTCTACATGATAATCGCCAGTTACGTCAGCACCATTTTTACAAAATGCTGTCTTTTTTTCCACTGGATGGTTTTAGCTCCTTTGTCAAAGATCAAGTTACCATAGGTGTGTGGGATCATTTCTGGATCTTCAATTCTATTTCATTGAGCTACCTGAATGTCGCTGTACCAGTACCATGCAGTTTTTATCACAATTGCTCTGTAGTACAGTTTGAGGTCAGGCATGGTGATTTCCCCAGAGGTTCTTTTATTGTTGAAAATACTTTTTGGTATACTATTTTTTTGTTATGCCATATGAATTTGCAATTTGCCCTTTCTAACTCTGTGAAGAATTGAGTTGGGATTTTGATAGGGATTTCATTGAATGTGCTGATTGCTTTTGTCAGGATAGCCATTTTTACTATATTAATCCTGATAATCCATGAGCATGGGAGATCTTTCTTTCTACTGATATCTTCCTTGATTTCTTTCTTCAGAGACTCGAAGTTCTTATCATACAGATCTTTTGCATCCTTAGTTAGAGTCACACCAAGGTATTTTATATTATTTGTGACTATTGTGAAGGGTGTTGTTTCCCTAATTTCTTTCTCAGCCTGTTTGTCCTTTGTGTAGCGAAAGGCCACTGAGTTGTTTGAGTTAATTTTATATCCAGCTACTGCACTGAAGCTGTTTATCAGGTTTACGAGTTCACTGGTAGAATTTTTAGGGTCACTTATATATACTATCATATCATCCACAAATAGTGATATTTTGACTTCTTCCTTTCCAATTTGTATCGCCTTGATCTCCTTTTGTTTTCTAATTACTCTGGCTAGGACTTCGAGTACTATATTGAATAGGCAGGGAGAAAGTGGAAAGCATTGTTTAGTCCCTGATTTTCGTGGGATTGCATCAAGTTTCTTTCCAATTTGTTGTTGGCTACTGGTTAGCTATATATTGCTTTTATTATGTTTAGGTGTGGGCCTTGAATTCCTGATGTTTCCAAGACTTTTATCATGAATGGGTGTTGGATTTTGTCCAATGCTTACTCAGCATCTAATGAGATGATCATGTGGTTTTTGTCTTTGAGTTTGTTTATATAGTGGATTACATTTATGGATTTCCATATATTAAAGCATCCCCACATACCTGGGATGAAGCCTACTTGGTCATGATGGATCATTGTTTTCATGTGTTCTTGGATTCGGTTTGCAAGGATTTTATTGAGTTATTTTGCATTGATATTCATAATGGAAATTGGTCTGAAGTTCTCTTTCTTTGTTGGGTCTTTATGTGGTTTATGTATCAGAATAATTGTAGCTTCATAGAATGAATTTGGTAGAGTACCTTCTGTTTCCAATTTGTGAAATAGTTTGAGGAGTATTGGAAATAGGTCTTCTTTGAAGGACTGATAGAACTCTGCACTAAACCCATCTGGTCCTGGGCTTTTTTTGGTTGGGAGACTATTAATGGCTGCTTCTAATTATTTAGGGGATATGGTGCTGTTTAGATCATTAATCTGATCAGGATTTAACTTAGGTACCTGGTATCTGTCTAGAAATTTGTCCATTTCATCCATGGTTTCCAGTTTTGTTGAGTATAGCCTTTTGTAGTAGGATCTGAAGATGCTTTGCATTCCCTCAGGTTCTGTTGTTATGTCTCCCTTTTCATTTCTGAATTTGTTAATTAGGATACTATCCCTGTGCCCTCTAGTTAGTCTGGCTAAGGTTTTATCTATCTTGTTGATTTTCTCAAAAAATCAGCTCCTTGTTTGGTTTAGTCTTTGTATAGTTCTTCTTGTTTCTACTTGGATTATTTCAGTCCTGAGTTTGATTATTTCCTGCTATCTACTCCTCTTGGGTGAATTTGCTTCCTTTTGTTCTCGAGCTTCTAGGTGTGCTGTCAGGCTGCTAGCTTGTGCTCTCTCTAGTTTCTTTTTGGCAGCACTCAGAGCTTTCCTCACTCACTGCTTTCATTGTGTCCCATAAGTTTGGGTATGTTGTGGCTTCATTTTCATTAAATTCTAAAAAGTCTTTAATTTCTTTCTATTTCTACCCTGACCAAGTTAGCATTGAGTAGAGTGTTGTTCAGCTTCCAAGTCAATATTGGCTTTCTATTATTAATGTTGTTATTGAAGATCACCTTTAGTTTGTCGTGATTTGATAGGATGCATAGGATAATTTCATTATTTTTGTATCTGTTGAAACCTGTTTTGTGACCAATTATATGATCAGTTTTGGAGAAGGTATCATGAGGTTCTAAGAAGAAGGTATATCCTTTTGTTTAAGGGTAAAATGTTCTGTAGATATCTGTTAAATCCATTTGTTTCATAACTTCTGTTAGATTCACTGTGTCTTTGTTTAGTTTCTGTTTCTTGGATCTGTCCCTTGATGAGAGTGGGGTGATAAAGTCTCCCACTATTACTGTGTGTGGTGCATTGTGTGCTTTGAGCTTTACTAAAGTGTCTTTAATGAATGTGGCTGCCATTGCATTTGGAGCATAGATATTCAGAATTGAGTTCATCTTGGAAGATTTTACCTTTGATGAGTATGAAGGGCCCCTACTTGTCTTTTTTAATAACTTTGTGCTGGAAGTCAATTTTATTCGATATTAGAATGGCTACTCNNGCTTGTTTCTTCAGACCGTTTGCTTGGAAAATTGTTTTCCAGCCTTTCACTCTGAGGTAGTGTCTGTCTTTTTCCCTGAGATGGGTTTCCTGTAAGCAGTAAAATGTTGGGTCCTGTTTGTGTAGCCAATCTGTTAGTCTATGTATTTTTGTTGGGGAATTGAGTCCATTGATATTAAGAGATATTAAGGAAAAGTAATTGTTGCCTCCTGTTGTTTTTCTTGTTAGAGTTGGCATCCTGTTCTTGTGGCTGCCTTCTTTTATGTTTGTTGAAGGATTACTTTCTTGATTTTTCTAGGATGTAGTTTCCATCCTTGTGTTGATGTTTTCCCTTTATTATCATTTGAAGGGCTGGATTCTTGGAAAGAAATTGTGTGAATTTGGTTTTGTGATGGAATATTTTGGTTTCTTCATCTACCATGATTGAGAGTTTTGCTGGGTATAGTAGCCTGGGCTGGCACTTGTGTTCTCTTAGTGTCTGTATAACATCTGTCCAGGATTGTTTGGCTTTCATAGTCTCTGGTGAGAAGTATGCTGTAATTCTAATAGGTCTGCCTTTAAATATTACTTGACCTTTTTCCCTTACTGCTTTTAATATTCTGTCTTTTTTTTTAGTGCATTTGTAATTCTGATCATTATATGTAGGGAGGAATTTCTTTTGTAGTCCAGTCTATTTGGGGTTCTGTAGGCTTTTAGTATGTTCATGGGCATCTCTTTCTTTAGGTTAGGGAAATTTTCTTCTTAATTTTTTGAAAATATTTGCTGGTCCTTTAAGTTGAAAATCTTCATTCTCATCTACTCCTATTATCCGAAGGATTGGTNTTCTCATTGTGTCCTGGATTTCCTGGATGTTTTGAGTTTGGATCGTTTTGCATTTTGCATTTTCTTTGGTGCCCATGTTCTCTCTTCCATCTCCTGTGTTCTATTGCTGTTGCTCACATCTATGGTTCCTGATTTCTTTCCTAGGATTTCTATCTCCAGAGTTGTCTCCCTTAGTGTTTTCTTTATTGTTTCTACTTCCATATTTACATCCTGGGTGGTTCTGTTCAGTTCTTTCACCTGTTTACTAGTATTTTCCTGTAACTCTTTAAGGGAATTTTGTGTTTCCTCTTTACGGGCTTCTAGCTGTTTACCTGTTTTTTCCCGTATTTCCTTCTTAAAGTCCTCCATCATCATCATGAGAAGTGACTTTAGATCCATGTCTTGCTTTTCTGGTGTGAGGGTATATTCAGGACTTGCTATGGTGGGAGAATTTGGTTCTGATGATGCCAAGTAACCTTTGTTTCTGCTGCTTCTGTTCTTATGCTTGCCTCCTGCCATCTGATTATCTCAAGTGCTTGCTGCTCACAATATATCTGATTGGAGCCTGTCCTTATAATCCCAGTTGATTCAGGCCTCCTCAGAGTCCAACTTTCTTATTGATCCTGTGATTCTGGGTACAAATGTCCCCAATGTCCAGAATATGCAGGTGTCTGGGACTCTGAGATGTGCATGCCAGTATTTAGAGTATTTTTTTTCTTATAGGTTAGTTGGTAACCCATGGCTTTGTGATTACCATAAGCATTAAGGCAGAAGCACATGGGTATGGGCAATAAATATGGGACATTTCGATTTCTGGTGACAATCCTAATGGTTGACGTTGTTGGATCCTTGCTCAGATTTTTACTCTCATGTCCTAGGACATAGGGTTAGAGTGATCTGCAGTGTCTTCGGTCATCTGAGCATTCCTGGCCTCTCAGGTCATAAGGGAACTATTAAAACATCTTAGAGAAGAAGAATTGAGGAGTCTGTAGTTAGAATTTGTTTCCCTGTGAAACCATTTTCAGAGTATGTGGATTTAAATTTCCTTAAGAAAAAGCGTTAAAATCTGAATGAGTTTTCATGTCAGTGGCTTGGTCTGCAGCCTCCTTAATCAGAAGAACTTTTCAGAAGCCCACTTGAAATGAAAATGTATGTCTAATGTTCATTTGTACAAAGAAATGGGAATTTAGCCATCTTCATTGGTAGAGTATTTATGTCAGGTGTTCTTCATTCTTTTGAACCTACAGTTTATCTTAGAATAAAAAATATCCATAACCATTTATTTAAAATAATTGGTAGAGATTCACTCTACAATAACAGGAAGTTTTGTGGGTCTCACCATATTAAATGAATGTCTAAACCACCTTTGTACAAACTGTAATAATCTGCAGTTCCCCTAGCTTCAATGGGAAATTCTGATGCCTCCTTAATCAAGTATAGAAAGAGTGAGTACACTTGGAAAAGGAGGATCTTCTGATGTGCAAGGGACAGGTGGATAATCAGTGTGTGAAAAATTCCATAATACTCAGAGCAAAAATTATACTATCATAGCTCACAAAATCCTAATATTGCTTTATCTTCAAATTATTCTTCAAAGTGTAG
This sequence comes from Mus pahari, assembly GCF_900095145.1. Classification (NCBI taxonomy): domain Eukaryota; kingdom Metazoa; phylum Chordata; class Mammalia; order Rodentia; family Muridae; genus Mus; species Mus pahari. Next base: position 15,940,358 of record NC_034613.1, on the reverse strand, counting down.
TGGACACATATCTTTAGCTGAATCTGCAAGAGACCAATTGTCAATTGCAGTATATTTGAACTGCTAGACTGGGTCTCCCTAGAGTGATTTCCTCCAAATAATCATGTTCAAACAACCAGAACTGGGATTGATATCACAGTATTTCAGGTGACTTTACCGAAGAAAACTGATCTTCCAGGATTTTCTTGATCTTCTTGATTTCTATGAACCCTATCCAAAGTGAGCAATACTCTTTGGTCAAAGGTGAAATATCCCATGGGTCCATGCCCAGAAGGGGTGTTCTAAGAGCCATTTGGATCAAACAGATAAGTCTTAAGGCCTCAGAAATAAGAGGAACAAAACTAACAAAGTTTTGGAAAGGAGATATATCCTAGTCCCTGTTGGACAGGAGAGTATCCCTATTTACTTTCTATAGAGGAGAGTGGTCCAGGCACTCCACACCTCTACTTCTTCATAGAACTCTATAAAATTTTTACCTTTGAGTACTCCACTGGGACTTAACAGCAATCTGAAGATTTTTCTGATAGGTTGGTCAAAGTCCCTGGATTTGTCCATTACTAAAACGTATAGATAGCCACACAAATATGGAATTGGAGGCCAGATCTCTTTCCTGTGAGAATCTTAAAGATAGATGGCCTTGGATCTTGGATCCAGGCTGAAGTATTTTAATTAACCATGAATTTGAGTCAAGAGTTCCCTGTTCTCTATTCCTTCCTTATATCCTTCCCTTATTCATTCATTTCTTCCTTCTGTTGTACCTCACTCTCTCCCTCCTCCTCTCTCCCTCTGTCTCTCTGTCTCTGTCTCCTTCCTTCCGTCTTCCTTTCCTTTCCTTTCCTTTCCTTTCCTTTCCTTTCCTTTCCTT
>NC_034613.1:15929981-15937003 GCF_900095145.1 Mus pahari | reverse complement strand
CTTCAAGGCTTTTCCCCACTTTCTCTTCTATCAATTTCAGTGTCTCTGGCTTTATGTGGAGTTCTTTGATCCACTTAGACTTGAGCTTTGTACAAGGAGATAAGAATGGGCCAATTCATATTCTTCTACATGCTAACTGCCAGTTGTGCTAGCACCATTTGTTGAAAATGTTGTCTTTTTTTCCACTGGATGGTTTTAGCTTCTTTGTCAAACATCAAGTAACCATAGGTGTATGGGTTCATTTCTGGGACTCCAATTCTGTTCCATTGACCTACCTGTCTGTCACTGTACCAGTACCATGCAGTTTTTTATCACAATTGCTCTGTAGTACAGCTTGAAGTCAGGAATGGTGATTCCCCCAGAGTTTCTTTTATTGTTGAGAATAAGACTGAGTTATTTTTATTCATTGACAGTATGTTAGAGAAACCCCATCCCTTTGGCTTACCATTAAATCAGGGGCAATTATGGTTAGAGGAAATAAGTCTAAGGATTTCCAATCAGGTTTTCAGGTCCCTTATAGTTGTGGCTTAGTTTATTTCTGACAGGGCATATGAAGACTTGATGGAGTTATTAGGTGGAGGCAGCAACTTTTCTGGTTCTAGAAAGATAGGTCTGGGCCCCCATTATGACTTCTGAAATTCTATTGCACTTTGATTCTGAAAACACTATATTGGTGGACTTCTTGGGAACTTGAGGTAGTCTTAATTCCTTTGCTTAGCAATCATATATCTCAGGATCCTTTCAGTCATTGCGGGTGTGTGACACCCTTGTTCTGAAGTGGTAAGTATGAATTCCATTTGGGCTATTTCTGAATATCTGAGGTTTCCTGGTTCTCAAAGTAATGGTATGCCTATGTTTCATTGAACACTGGTGAGTATCAGACATTTTTGATGTTGAGAAGGTATATCTGAAATGAAACCCTCTTTAGTTCTTGTAGAAATTTGTAAGGCACATTGTTTCTATACGGATATGGTTGAGGACAGATAGGACATTAAGAAAGATCTGGATACTTAGGTCCTTCTCAGAAGGGACATCATAATACCCTCAGAAGGAGATAAAGAGGCAAAATGTAGAGCAGAAAATGAAGGAAAGAACACCCAATAGACTGTCTCACCTGGAGATCCATCCCATGTTAAGTTACCAAACCCAGACACTATTGTTGATGCCAAAAAGTTCTTGTTGATAGCTTCTGATATTGGTGTCTCCTGAGAGGCATTTCCAGTGCCTCACAGACTGATAAACAGATGTTTACAGTTATCCATTGGACAGAGCACAGGGTCCCCAATGGAGGAGCTAGAGAAAACTCCAAAGGAGCTGAAGGGGTGTGTCACCCCATACCAGGAACAATAAAATATACCAACAAGTGCCCCAAAGCTCCCAGGGACTAAATCAACAACCACAGAGTACACATGGAGAGAGTGATGCCTATAGCAGCACATGTAGAGGAGGATGGCCTTGTGGGACATCAATGATTGGAGACTCCATTGGTCCTGTTAAGGCTCAAGGAATCAATGTAGGGGAATTCCAGGACAGGGAAACTATAGTGTGTGGGTTAGGGAGCAGGAGGATAGGGGATGGAATAGGGAGGTTTTAAGAGGGTAAATTAGGAAAGGAGTTAACAATTGAAATGTAACTAAAGGGGAAGATCTGAACATTCCTGGTTGTGCATAGACACATCAGAAGGTCCTTGTTCTGTTCAGTAGTTTGGAAAATACATAGTTCTGAAGCAGTAGGACTGAACCCAATTTGAGAATGACTAGAATGCATTTGGCTTCCTGAGTTTGACAGAGTATGCCTGAGGGAGGAAAAGTTGAGCCCTTAAGAATGATTTGAACTCTATTTCAGGTATTGCTAAAGTATGAGATTTCTTTGTTCTGAAGGAATAAATCTGAGGAGAGATTTTTCAGAAATATAATTTAGATGATCCTTTGATAAAGTAAGAATTTTTTAGGTATTAACAGCCAGAAAATTTCAAGAACAATTCCTTACAGACAGACAGTTCTGTTTTATGTTGGAGAATACAGAAAGGTCAAAGCATCTCATACATAGCAGGGGGAAGATCAAGAGTCAATATGAGGAGTACAAAAGGCCTGAACATTTCCTTATCCCATCTTCCTCAGAACTTAGATGATCTATATCATGCAGGAGAGCCAACAGAGTAATAAATCTCCAACATGCTAGAAGGAGGTTCACAGCTAGGTCTCCTGATAAATCAGCTGCCTACTTCTGAATATGAAGAACATGGTTTCTTTATTTCTGTTGACCAATTTAAGGCATATTTCCTGGGTTTAGGGCTTTGCTGGCTACTCTCAGGCTCTAGGAATTCAGGTGCCATGATCCTGTTCATTGAAAATGTTTTCTGAGATTAGTGAATCAACATAAGTAGTACTCAGTGCACCTTTCATAGAAGAAGTTTAATTGTTACCCTTTAGGTCAGAGGAAGTAGGTCTATGTCCACACATTTCAGAAGAACTTATTTTCCTATATGGTAAATATTGTATAGCATGTCCATCTAGCTATAAATTGTGAGCTCTTTTTCATGAGAAATCTCTTCTTCATACCTGCCATGGTTCAAGTCAGAGGGGCCTATATGATACCCCAGATGTTCATCTGAGGCAATTAGGAATGCAAGTCTTTTTTAACAGACAGTTGATGAGAAGAAAAAGTTCTAAATTCCCGTTTTTTCATATGGGGCACAGGATGGGAAATGTGAGGAATTTTGAAGGTAAGAAGAACTGAAGATACCATGTTAAGAGAGTGTATGGCCCAGGCTCCTCTACAGAGATAGGCTGCTTTATTGGTTCCATTTAGCAGGCTGGGAAGCTCTTGTTCCTCCATAGGAAGAAATGGTAAGGAAGATGTGTATTTCTGCTTCACGCCACAGGCTCCGGCCGTGTCTGCATGGGCAGAAAACACCTTGGACTGGGTTCATACTGAAGAGCTAAACAACCTAAAATAGGGATGAGCTACAAGGAAGAAACATTATTTATTAGTTGGACACGGGAGAACCCAACCCTCTCCCGCATGTCCCATTGTCTCTGTGTGTCTCTCTCAATGTCACATTGTCTCAATGGCACGTTGTCCGATCCCAGAAGAGCTGTGTCCAGAAGGTGGGTCCAATGAGAGGGTGGTGACGATTGGTCCGGGCGATGAGTGGGCGTTGACAGTGGGTAGTCTGAGGACACTATATTCTGGGAGAGCTGCGTAGCACTCTGGTATTCCTGTGGAGGGGGAGTGGTTAGTGGGGGTGGGAGACACCAACAGGAAGAGGCTAGATTAGAGAAAAAATTCCTGGATGCTCTTTTGTCAAATGGAACATCTCTAAAGACCAGTTTATTAGATGGGATTTTTAAGACCACCTCTCCTTTAGCCTGACACATTCTGAGGCTGTCTGACAAAGGGGCATATCTAATGTCCTTATGGTTAGACCAACAGAACCTGAGGCCACATTGGTCAAACTGAGAATGTCTGATACCCCCTTTAGGGAAGAGGGTAGAAGTAAACATATCCTTTGGTAGTGGTGTCCTTACGAGACTGCATGAGTGTTATTGTGAATATTTGTAGCTTCCTATGACAGGAAAGATACAATGGGGCTCTATATTCATAATGGAAGGCTATGTCTCTCCCTTGGTAAAAAAGGGAGGAACTCAGATCTTCTATTTGGGATATGATATGCCATGAATTCCTTAGTTATCATGGAAGGACTTGATACTCCCTCTTAGAATTGGAACACATTTGATTGCCCAGGTGATCAGAAACAAAGCCCTGGCCCCCTGTAGCAATAAAGGAAGTCTTTTCTTCCTCTTGGACAGAAAGAGCATGTTTTAAGTGCTCCTCAGTACAAACAGGGAGGCAGACTTCCTCTTAGCCTGGTGATGAAGGTTTGATCCTCCAATGGGTACTGTTTCCATCTGGAGATGTCTCAATGCTGTCTCACTTGCAGGAATTGTTTGATGGCTCCTTGATTTCAGGGGCATACCTGAGTCTCCTCCTGATAGAGGTTGTGTGCCTGGCCTTCCCATGAGGAGAGGTGCAATGCCTGAGGCTCCCTTATTGTGAGGAAGTCATTTCACTTTCCTCTTTTGAAGAAATGGAAGATGCTATGTCACCTTAGGGAGTAGCTATTGCTTTCTTATTTTTTCAAAGATGAAGAATTTATCTTTTTTTTTCTTTTTAAGGAAGATGACACATTCTAAGCCCCATGTTCTGAATGGAAATCTTGAGTGTCTTTTTGTTTGGAAGCAGTCTTTTTTTATTTGATTTTAGTAGATTTGGATCATCTATTGATGTCTTGGGGACATGGGAGAAATCTTTGCCCTTCCTGGTGAGATCCTGAGAATTGGAGTTCTCCTTTGCCAGAAGCAGATGTATTATGGCTTTTCTTGGTCTCTGATTTAAGCCATGTACCACTTTTTTCAGATTTGGAAATCTCCCCACTCCCCTTTTGTAAGAATGGCATAGTTTTGAGACCTCATCTTCTTATGCAGAGCATTGATGTTTGTTTGATCTGAAAGGGCATGTCTTGATTTTTGGTTTCTTCTGTTTAGAACATCTGATACCACATCGTGTAGATAAAGAACGTGTGAGAACTTATTTACAGCTCCTTGGTTTATGGAGGGAATCACTTGTGGGTCAAAGTTTGATCAGTTGGGTGATAGACTACTTTAAATGCATAAATGCATAAATGGTGGGCTCCATTTTTGTGAGGGAGAATGTGTTTGGAGTGTAGGGAAGAATAGAAGTAATCCCTCTGACAAAAAGTTTCATTGAGAATTGGAAGATGGTACAGAAAATATCTTATCAGGTACAAATGTCCTCTAAGTCCAGAATACGCAGGTGTTCTTGGACTCTGAGATGTGGATGCCAGTATTTAGAGTACTTGTTTTTTCCTGTATGTTAGTTGGTAACATACAGCTATTTCTATTTGATTTCCATAAGAATTTCATGAGAGGCACATGGGTATACACAATGAAGATGGGACTTCTCCATTTCTGGTGACAGTCCTAAAGGTTGACCTTGGATCATCACTCAGATTTTTACTGTCATGTCCTAGGACATTGGGTTAGAGTGGTCTGCAATCCCTTTGGTCATTTGAGTATGCCAGGCCTCTCAGGTCATAAAGGAACTATTAAAACTTCTTAGAGAAGCAGATCTGAGGAATCTGTGGTTAGACATGGATGCCCTGTGAGACTATTTTCAGAGTATGTGGATTAAAAGTTTCCTTGAGAAAAAAATATATTAAAATCTGTATTTGTTCTCATGTGACTGGCATGGTCTGCAGCCTCCTTAATCAGGAAAATTTTTCTAAAGTCCCCTTGAAATGAAAGTGTATTCTATAGTTCCTTTGTTTAAAGAAATGGGAATTTAACCTTCTTCCTTGGCAGAGTGTTTATGTCAGGAGCCCTTCATTCTTTTGAACCTACAGTTTACCTTAGAATAAAAAATATCAGTGAACATTTGTTTAAAATAATTGATTGAGGTTTACTTTACAATATAAGGAAGTTTTGAGGACCTTCTGATATGCAAGAAACAGGAGAGATAATTAGAGTCAGAAAAATCCCATCATACTCAGAGCAAAAATTACACCGACTACCATAGCTCATAATATCCTAATATTGCTACATCTTCAAACTATTCTTCACAGTCTAGTGTACCCATATGTTTAGCTGAATATGTAAGCAACTAATTGTCAATTGCATGATATATGAACTGTTTGGGTTTCCCCAGAGTGATTTCCTCTAATTAATAATGTTCAAACAACCAGAAATCAGAATGTTGATACCACAGCATGTCAGTTGTCCTTACTCAAGAAAAGTTATCTTCCAGGATTTTTCTTAATCTTCTTGATTTCTGTGAACCCTAACCAAAGTGAGCAATACTCTTTGGTCAAAGGTGAAATATCCCATGGGACCATGCCCAGAAGGGGCGTTCTGAGAGCCAATTGGATCATATAGGTAACTCTTAAGGCCTCAGTAATAAAAGGAAGAAACCTTCCGAAGTTTTGGAAAGGAGAAATATCGTAGACCCTGTTGGGCAGAAGGAGAGTATCCCTGTTAATTTCTGTAGAGGACGATGGTCCAGGCACTGCACACCTTTACTTCTTCATAGAACTCTATAAAATGTTTACCTTTGAGTACTCCACTGGGACTTAACAGCAATCTGATGTTTCTTCTGACAGGTTGGTCAAAGTCCCTGGATCTGTTACCTACTTAAATCTGTAGATAGTCACACAGATACGGAATTAGAGTACAGGATACTTTCCTGTGAGCATCTTAAAGATAGATGGCCTTAGATCTTGAATCTAGGCTGAAGTATTTTAATTGACCATGAATTTGAATCAAGAGTTCTCTGTTCTCTCTTCCATTCTGGTTCCTTCCCTTCTTTCCTCTTTCTGTTCTACCTTCCTCTCTCCCTCCCCCTCCCTCTCTCTTTCTTTTTCCTTCCTTCCTTCTTTTTCTTTGTTTATTTTTCTCACTTCCTTTCTTTTCTTTTATTTCTTTCTTTCTTACTTTCTTTCTTGCTTGCTTTCTCTCTTTCTTTTCCTTCTGAGGGAGAATATTAGAGTGTATTTCTAATCAATAGAGTCTCAGGAATAATGTCTTATGTTTCTTAGTTGGATGGTACATCTGAGCCAGCCATGAATAGAAAGAGAATATCTAATGTGCACTAGGTCACATGGATTGAGTCTCAAGCATGCTTCAGTAGAATATGAGTTTTACAGGCACACTCATATGGCAAAGTGTCAGTTCTACAGCTTGATTCATCAGAGGGGAACATATCATATTTGTCCTGTAGATATAAAACTAAAGTATATTTTTATACAATGACAGTATGTTAGAGAATCCCCTTGCCTTTGGCTTATCATTAAATCAGGGGCTACTATGGATAAAGGAAATAAGTCTAAGGATCTGTACAGAATGTATTCAATCAGGGTGTCAGGACTCTTGCAGTTGTGGGTTAGTTTATTTCTAACGGGGCATATGTAAGACCTGATGGAGTTATTAGCTGGAGGCAGCAACTGT
>NC_034613.1:15922087-15927471 GCF_900095145.1 Mus pahari | reverse complement strand
CTAATGAAAAAGGAAGATCTGAAGATTCCTGGTTCTGAACAGAAACCTCAGAAGGCCCTTGTTCCATTCAGTAGTTTGGAAAATACATGGTTCTGAAACAGTAGGACTGAACCCAATTTGAGAATGACTAGAATGCATTTGGCTTCCTAGTTTTTGATAGGGTATGCCCGAGGGAGGAAAACTTGAACCCTTGAGAATGATTTGAACTCTATTTCATGTATTGGGAATGTATGAGTCTTCCTTGTTCTGAAGGAATAAATCTGAGGCCNGATTGTCAGNAACACAATTTAGATGATCCTTGGATAAATTGAGAATTTTGGAGGTATTAACAACCAGAAAAATTTAAGAACAATTCTTTACATGCATAAAGTCTAATATTATGTTTGAGAAAGCAGAAAGGTCAAAGCATCTCATGCATAGCAGGGGAAGATCAAGAGTCAATTTGAGGAGCACAAAAGGCCTGAACATTTCCTTATTCCATCTTCATGGGAACCTAGATCACTCAGGCCAGAGAACAGAGTAGTCANTATCCAANGTATTAGGAAAAGGTTCACAGCTAGGTCTCCTGGTANATCAGTAACCTTCTTCTGAATATGAAGAACATGGTTTCTTCATTTCTGCTGATGAATTTAAGGCATATTTCCTGGGTTTAGGGCTCTGCTGGCTACTCTTAGGCTCTTGGAATTCAGGTGCCACAATCCTGTTCTTTGAAAAGAGTTTGAGTTTATTGGATCAGAATAAGCAGAACTCAGTGCACCTTACGTAAAAGAAATTGATTTGCTACTGTTAGGTGAGAGGAAGTAGGTCTTGGTCCACACTAGTCAGAAGAACATATGGTCCTCCATGGGAAATATTATATAGCATGTCTCCTAGCTCTAAATTTTGAGCTCTTCTTGATGCGGAAGGGAACGCCTGCCATACTTTATATCAGAGAGGCCTATAAGATACCTCAGATATTCATATGAGGCAACTAAGAATGCAAGTCATATCTCTGACAGATGTTTGATGAGAAGAAAAAGTTCTAAACTGGTTTTCATATGGCGCACAAAATGGGAAATGTAAGGGTTACTTTAAGATAAGAAGAACTGAAGATACCACGGTAAGAGAGTGTATGGCCCAGGCTCCACTACAGAGATATGCTGCTTTATTGGTTCCATTTAGCAGGCTGGGAAGCTCTTGTTCCTCCATGGGAAGAAAGGTAATTGAGAGATTTGATTAGAGGAAAAATTCCTGGACTCTCTTTTGTCAAAAGGAACATCTCTCAAGACCAGTTTGTTAGATGTGATATTTAAGACGACCTCTCTTTAAACCTAGCACATTCTGAGGATGTCTGAAATGAGGGGGCACATCTATTACCCTTATAGTGAGACTGGCAGAGCCTGAGGACCCATTGTTCAGACTGAGAATGTCTGATATCTCCCATAGGGAAGAGAATAGAAGTAGCCATCCCCTTTGGCAGTGGGATCCTATGGAGACTGCGTTGGAATTATTGTGAATATTTGTGGCTTCCTATGACAGAAGAGACACAATGGGGCCCTATATTCATAATGGATGGCTGTGTCTTTCCCTTTGTAAAAGAGGGAAGAACTCATGTCTCTTAGGGTATGATATGTATCAATTTCCTTAAATATCAGGGAAGGACTTAATACTCCCTTTTGAAATTGGACACACTTGATTCCCCAGGTGATCAGGAGTAAAGCCTTGGGCCCCTGTAGAAATAAAGGAAGGCTTTTCTTCGTCCTGGAAAGAAATAACATGCTTTAAGTTCTCCTCAGTACAAACAGGGAGGCAGACATCCTCTTAGCCTGATGATGAAAGTTTGATAATCCATTTGCTACTGTTTCCATCTGAAGATGTCTCAATGCTGTCTGACTTGCAGGAAATGTTTGATGGCTCCTTGATTTCAGGGGCATTCCTCAGTCTCCTCCTGATACAAGTCCTGTGTCTGGGCTTCCCATGAGGAGAGGTAGATTGCCTGAGGCTCTCTTCATGTGAGGAAATCATTCCACTCTCCTCTTTTGCAGAAATGGAAGGTGCTTTTTTTTTTGAAAGATGAAATTTTTTTCTGTTATCTTTTTAAGAAAGAGGGTCCTCTGTAACCTCCATGTTCTGAGTGGAAATCTTGAGAGTCTGATTGATAGGGATCAGTATTTTTTGACTTGATTTTCATAGATTTGGATCATCTATAATTATCTTGGGGCTATGGAAGAAATCTGTGCTCCTCCTTATGAGATCCTAAGGATCAGTGGTCTCCTTTGGCAGAAGCAGAAGTAGTAAGGTTGCTCTTGGTCCCTTAATTAAGCCATGTACCACTTTTGTCAGATTTGGGAACTCTCCCCACCCCCTTTTTGTAAGAATGGCAAAGTTTTGAGAACTCATCTTCTTAAGACAGAATATTGGTGCCTGCTTCATCTGAAAATGCATGTCTTGACTTGGTTTTCTTTTATTTAGAACATCTGGTGCCACATCATGGAGAACATCTGCGAACTTATTTAAAGGTCCTTGGTTTATGGAGGGAATCGCTTGTGGATCAATTTTTGATCAGTTAGGTGATTGACTTTTTGACAATATGTGGATACATAGTGGCTCTGTTTTGAGAGACAGAAAGTGTTGGGATTGTAGGAAAGAGTAGAAATAATCCCTCTGACAAAAAGTTGCATTGAGAATTGGACAATGGTGCAGGAAATATCTTATCAGGTACAAATGTTCTCTAAGTCCAGAACACACAGGTGTTCTGGGATGCTGAGGTGTGCATTCCAGTATACAGAGTATTTTTTTTCCATATAGGTTAGTTGGTAATCCAAGGCCTTGTGATTTCCATAAGCATTTCTGCAGAAGATGAATATGGGTAATGAAGATGGAAATTCTACATTTCTCGTGACAGTCCTAAAGTTTGATATTGTGAGATCATTGCTCAGATTTTAACTGTCATTTCCCAGCACATCGGGTTAGAGTGGTCTGCAATCTGTTTGGTCATTTGAGCATGCCTGGCCTCTCAGGCCATAAGGGAACTATTAAAAGGTCTTAGAGTAGTAGACCTGTGGACTCTGTAGTTAGAAATTGATTCCCCGTGAAACCATTTTCAGAGTATATGGATTTAAAATTCCCTTGAGAAAAATAATTTAAATCTCAATGAGTTTTCATGTCAGTAGATTGGTCTACAGCCTCCTTAATCAGAAGAATTTTTCTGAATTCCCCTCGAAATGAAAGTGAATGTCTAATGCTCCTTTGTTTGAAGAAATGGGAATTTAGCCTTCTTCCTTGGCAGAGTATTTATGTCAGGAGTTCTTCATTCTTTTGACCTACAGTTTACATTAGAATAAAAAATATCAGTGACCATTTATTTAAAATAATTGATTGAGGTTCACTCTACAGTATCTGGAAGTTTTGTGGGTCTCCTCACATTAAATGAATGTCTAAACCTCCTTTGTACAAACTGGAATAATCTGGATCTCACTTTGCTACAATGGGAATTTCTTTTTTAAAAAATTTATTTATTTATTATTTTCTTTATTTACATTTCAAATGCTATCCCAGAAGTTCCCTATAAACCCCCCCCGCCCCTGCTCCCCTACCCACCCACTCCCACTTCTTGGCCCTGGTAATCACCTGTGCTGGGTTATATAAACTTTATAAGACCAAGGGGCCTCTCTTCCCAATGATGGCCAGTTAGGCCATCTTCTGCTCCATATGCAGCTAGAGACACGAGCTCAGGGGGTACTTGGTAAGTTCATATTGTTTTTGCACCTACAGGGTTGCATCCCCCTACAGCTCCTTGGGTACTTTTTCTAGCTCCTCCATTGGGGGCCCCGTGTTCCATCCAATAGCTGACTGTGAGCATGCACTTCTGTGTTTGCAAGGCACAGGCATAGCCTCACAAGAGGCCACTATATCAGGGTCCCTTCAGCAGAATCTTNCTGGCATGTGCATTAGTATCTGGGTTTGGTGGCTGATGATGGGATGGATTCCAGGATGTGGTAGTCTCTGGATAGTCCATCCTTTCATCTTAGCTCTAAATTTTCTCTCTGTACCTATATCCTTTCATGGGTATTTTGTTCCTCATTCTAAGGAGGAATGAAGCATCCACACGATGGTCTTCCTTCTTGGTTTTCTTGTGTTTGCAAGATGTATCTTGGGTATTCTAAGTTTCTGGGCTAACATCTGCTTATCAGTGAGTGCATATCTAGTGACTTCTTTTGTGATTGGGTTAACTCACTAAGGATGATATCCTCCAGATACATCCATTTGCCCAAGAATTTCATAAATTCATTGCTTTGAATAGCTGAGTAGTACTCCATTGTGTAAATNTACCACAGTTTCTGTATCCATTACAATGGGAATTTCTGATGTCTCTTAAATCACACATAGAAAGAGTGGGTACTCTAGTAAAAGGAGGAGCTTCTGATGTACAAGTGACAGGAGAGATAATCAGAGTGTGAAAAATCCCATAATACTCAGAGGAAAAATTATACTGACTATCATAGCTCACAAGATCCTAATTATCTTCAAATTATTCTTCACAGTGTAGTGGACACATATCTTTAGCTGAATCTGCAAGGAACCAATTGTCAATTGCAGGATATTTGAACTGCTAGACTGGGTCTCCCCAGAGTGATTTCCTCCACATAATCATGTTCAAACAACCAGAACTGAGATTGATGATATCACATTATGTCAGGTGAAATTACTCAAGAATCGTGATCTTCCAGGACTTTTCTTGATCTTCTTGATTTTTGTGAACCCTAACCAAAGTGAGCAATACTCTTTGGTCAAAGGTGAAATATCCCATGGGTCCATACCCAGAACAGGGTGTTCTGAGAGCCAATTGGATCAAATAGGTAACTCTTTAGGACTTAGTAATAAGAGGAACAAAACTACCAAAATTGTGGAAAGGAGAAATATCCTAGTCTCTGTTGGACTTAAGGAGAGTATCCCTGTTTACTTTCTGTAGAGGATGATGGTCCAGGCAATTCAGGCTTCTACTTCCTCATAGAACTCTGAAAACTTTTTATCTTTGAGTACTCCACTGTGACTTAAAAGCAGTCTGATTTCTTCTGACAGGTTGATCAAAGTCCTTGGATCTGTTCCCTACTGAATTGTATAGATAGCCATGCAGATATACAAATGGAGGCCAGGTTACTTTGAGTGAGAATATTAAAGATAGCTGGCCTTGGATCTTTGGTCCATGCTGAAGTATTTAAATTGACCATGAATTTGAATCAAGAGTTCTCTGTTCTCACTTCCATCCTCTTTTCATAACCTTCTACCATCCTTTCTTCCTTCTGTTCTACCTCAGTCTCTCCCTCATTCTCTCTTGCTTTTTCCTTCCTTCCTTCCTTCCTTCCTTCCTTCCTTCCTTCCTTCCTTCCTTCCTTCCTTCTTCC
>NC_034613.1:15910716-15922027 GCF_900095145.1 Mus pahari | reverse complement strand
TTCTTTCTTTCTTTCTTTCTTTCTTTCTTTCTTTCTTTCTTTCTTTCTTTCTTTCTTTCATCTTTTCTTTCAGAGCAGGATTATTAAAGTATATTTCTAACCAATAGAGTCTCAGGAATAAACTCTTTTGTTTCTTAGTTGGATGTTAGGTCTGAGTAAGCCATGATTAGAAAGAGAATAGCCAATGTGTTCTTCAACATAGGAAATCAGTCTCAAGCAAGCTTCAGCAGAGCATGAGTCTAACAGGTACACTTATAGGGCACAGGGTCAGTTCTACAGCTTGCTTCATCAGAGAGGCACATCTCATATTCCTCCTGAAGATATAAGGCTAAGGTACTTTTATTCAATGATAGTATGTTAGAGAATCCCCATGCCTTTGGCTTACCATTAAAACAGGGGCTATTTGGTTAGAGAAAATAAGTCTCAGGATTTCTTCAGAATATATTCAATCAGGGTATCAGGCCCCTTGCAATTGTTGGTTAGTTTATTTCTAAGGGGGCATATGTAAGACTTGATGGAGTTATTAACTGGAGACAGCAAATGTTCTGGTTCTAGAAGGGTAGGTATGGGTCCCCATTGTGAAATCTGAAATTCTATTGCACATTGATTCTGAAAGTACTGTATTTGTGGCCTCATGGCTCCTCTAGGAGGTCTTAATTTCTTTATTTATCAATCATATATCTCAGGATCCTTTCAGTCATTGAGGGTGTGTGTGACACTCTTGTTCTGAAGTGGTAAGTGTGAAGTCCATTCGGGCAATTTGTGACTATCTGAGGTTTCCTGGTTCTCAAGGAAATGGTGTGCCCATGATTCATTGAACTCTGGTGATTATCTCACATCTTTGATGTTGAGCAGGTATATCTGAAATGAAACCCTCTTTAGTTCTTGGAGAAATTTGTAAGGCACATTGTTTCTAGACAGATAAGAGGGAGGCCAGTTAGGCCATTAAGGAAGATCTGGATACTTAGGTCCTTCTCAGAAGGGGCATCATAATACCCTCAGAAGGAGATACAGAGGCAAAATGTGGAGCAGAAACTCAAGGAAAGGCTATCCAGTGACTGTCCCACCTGGGGATCTATCCCATGTTCAGTTACCAAATGCAGACACTATTGTTGATGCCAACAATTCTTGCTGACAAGGGTGTGATATTGGTGTCTCCTGAGAGGCTCTTCCAGTGCCTCACAGATAGATAAGTTGATGTTCAGAGCCATCCATTACACAGAGCACAGAGTACCCAATAGAGGAGCTAGAAGGCGAAGGGCTTTGCAGTCCCATTGAAGGAAAAAACAATATACACCAACCAGTACCCCTAGATCTCCCAGGGACCAAACCAAAAACCGCAGAGTACACATGGAGAGACTCAGGGCTCTAACAGCATATGTAGGGGAGGATGGCCTTGTGGGACATCAATTAGAGGAGAGGCCATTGGCCCTGTGAAGGCGCGAGGCCCCAATGTAGGGGAATGCCAGGAAAGGGAAGCTACAGTGGGTGGGTTAGGGAGCAGGAGGATGGGGGTGGGATAAGGATGTTTTCAGAGGAGAAACAAGGAAAGGGGATAACATTGGAAATGTGAGTAAAGAAAAATATCTAATGAAAAGCAAGATCTAAAGATTGCTGGTTTTGCATAGACACATCAGAAGGTCCTTGTTCTGTTCAGTAGTTTGGAAAATACATAGTTCTGAAGCAGTAGGACTGAACCCAATTTGAGAATGACTAGAATGCTTTTGACTTCCTGGGTTTACGACAGTATGCTTCATGTAGGAAAACTTGAGTCTTGAGATTGATTTCAACTCTATTTCAGGTATTGGGAAATTATGAGTCTTCCCTATGAATGAATAAATCTGAGGCCAGATGGTCAGAAACACAATTTACATGATCCTTGGATAAAATGAGAATTTTTGAGTTGTTAACAACCAGAAAAGTTTAAGAACCATTCCTTACAGGCAGAAATTCTAATGTTTTGCTGGAGAAAGCAGAAATGTCAATGTATCTCATGCATAGCAGGGGAAGATCAAGAGTCAATATGAGGAGTACAAAAGGCCTGAACATTTTCTTATCCCATCTTCCTCAGAAATTAGATGATCTATATCATGCATGAGAGCCAACAGAGTAATAAATCTCCAACATGCTAGAAGGACGTTAACAGCTAGGTCTCCTGATAAATCAGCTACCTACTTCTGAATATGAAGAACATGGTTTCTTTACTTCTGTTGACCAATTTAAGGCATATTTCCTGGGTTTAGGGCTTTGCTGGCTACTCTCAGGCTCTAGGAATTCAGGTGCCATGATCCTGTTCATTGAAAATGTTTTCTGAGTTTAGTGGATCATAAGAAGAAGAATACAGTGAACCTTAGATAGAATATGTTTTATTACCCATTAGGTCAGAGGAAGAAGGTCTTGGTCCACACTAGTCAGAAGACATATTGTCCTCCATGGGAAATATTGTATAGCATGTCTTCTAGCTATAAATTTTGAGCTCTTCTTGATGTGGAAGGGAATAACTGCCATGCTTTATATCAGAGAGGCCTATAAGATACCTCAGATGTGCATATGAGGCAACTAAAAATGCAAGTCATAACTTTGACAGAAGATTGATCGGACGAATAAGTTCTAAACTCCTGTTTTTCATATGGGGCACAGGATGGGAAATGTGAGGGATTATGAAGGTAAGAAGAACTGAAGATTCCATGGTAAGAGAGTGTATGGCCCAGACTCCTCTACAGAGATAGGCTGCTTTATTGGTTCCATTTAGCAAGCTGGGAAGCTTTTGTTCTTCCATAGGAAGAAATGCTAAGGAAGAGGCTTGATTAGAGGAAAAATTCCTGGATGCTCTTTTGTCAAATGGAACATCTCTAAAGAGCAGTTTATTAGATGGGATTTTTAAGAACACCTCTCCTTTAGCCTGACATATTCTGAGGCTGTCTGACAAAGGGGCATATCTAATGTCCTTATGGTTAGACCAACAGAACCTGAGGCCACATTGGTCAAACTGAGAATGTCTGATAACTCCTTTAGGGAATAGGGTAGAAGTAAACATACCCTTTGTCAGTGGCGTCCTTTGGAGACTGTATGAGTATTATTGTGAATATTTGTAGCTTCCTATGACAGGAAAGATACAATGGGGATCTATATTCATAATGGAAGGCTATGTCTCTCCCTTGGTAAAAAAGGGAGGAACTCAGATCTTCTATTTGGGATATGATATGCCATGAATTCCTTAGTTATCATGGAAGGACTTGATACTCCCTCTTAGAATTGGAACACATTTGATTGCCCAGGTGATCAGAAACAAAGCCCTGGCCCCCTGTAGCAATAAAGGAAGTCTTTTCTTCCTCTTGGACAGAAAGAGAATGTTTTAAGTGATCCTCAGTACAAACAGGGAGGCAGACTTCCTCTTAGCCTGGTGATGAAGGTTTGATCCTCCAATGGGTACTGTTTCCATCTAGAGATGTCTCAATGCTGTCTCACTTGCAGGAATTGTTTGATGGCTCCTTGATTTCAGGGGCATACCTGAGTCTCCTCCTGATAGAGGTTGTGTGCCTGGCCTTCCCATGAGGAGAGGTGCAATGCCTGAGGCTCCCTTATTGTGAGGAAGTCATTTCACTTTCCTCTTTTGAAGAAATGGAAGATGCTATGTCACCTTAGGGAGTAGCTATTGCTTTCTTATTTTTTCAAAGATGAAGAATTTATCTTTTTTTTTCTTTTTAAGGAAGATGACACATTCTAAGCCCCATGTTCTGAATGGAAATCTTGAGTGTCTTTTTGTTTGGAAGCAGTCTTTTTTTTATTTGATTTTAGTAGATTTGAATCATCTATTGATGTCTTGGGGGCATGGGAGAAATCTGTACCCTTCCTGATGAGATCCTGAGGATTGGTGTTCTCCTTTGTCAGAAGCGATGTATTATGGCTTCTCTTGGTCTCTGATTTAAGCCATGTACCACTGTTTTTCAGATTTGGAAATCTCCCCACTCCCCTTTTGTAAGAATGGCATAGTTTTGAAACCTCATCTTCTCATGCAGAGTATTGATGTTTGTTTGATCTGAAAGGGCATGTCTTGATTTTTGGTTTCTTCTATTTAGAACATCTGATGCCACATTATGTAGATAAAGAACAACTTAGAATTTATTTACACGTCCTTGGTTTATGGAGGGAACCACTTGTGGATCAATTTTTGATCATTTGGGTGATCGACTATTTTGACCATAAATGAATAAATGGTGGGCTCCATTTTGTGAGGGAGAATGTGTTTGGAGTGTAGGGAAGAATAGAAGTAATCCCTCTGACAAAAAGTTTCATTGAGAATTGGAAGATGGTACAGAAAACATCTTATCAGGTACAAATGTCCTCTAAGTCCAGAATATGCAGGTGTTCTTGTACTCTGAGATGTGGATGCCAGTATTTAGAACTTGTTTTTTCTCTATGTTAGTTGGTAATATACGGCTATTTGATTTCCATAAGAATTTCATGAGA
Source organism: Mus pahari (assembly GCF_900095145.1). Classification (NCBI taxonomy): domain Eukaryota; kingdom Metazoa; phylum Chordata; class Mammalia; order Rodentia; family Muridae; genus Mus; species Mus pahari. The sequence goes on along the minus strand of NC_034613.1, from coordinate 15,917,557 downwards.
GGCACATGGGTATACACAATAAAGATGGGACTTCTCCATTTCTGGTGACAGTCCTAAAGGTTGACCTTGTTGGATCAACACTCAGATTTTTCTGTCATGTCCTAGGACATTGGGTTAGAGTGGTCTGCAATCCCTTTGGTCATTTGAGCATGCCTGGCCTCTCAGGTCATAAAGGAACTATTAAAACTTCTTAGAGAAGTAGATCTGAGGAATCTGTGGTTAAACATGAATTCCCTGTGAAACCATTTTCAGTGTATGTGGATTAAAAGTTTCCTTGAGAAAAAAATATTAAAATCTGTATTTGTTCTCATGTCACTGGCATGGTCTGCAGCATCCTTAATCAGGACAATTTTTCTAAAATCCTCTTGAAATTCAAGTGTATGTCTATAGTTCCTTTGTTCAAAGAAATGGGAATTTATCCATCTTCCTTGGCAGAGTATTTATGTCAAGAGTCCTTTATTCTTTTGAACCTACAGTTTACCTTAGAATAAAAAATATCAGTGAACATTTATTTAAAATAATTGATTGAGTTTTACTTTACAATATACGGAAGTTTTGAGGACCTTCTGATTTGCAAGAAACAGGAGAGATAATTAGAGTGAGAAAAATCCCATCATACTCAGAGCAAAAATTACACCAATTACCGTAGTTCATAATATCCTAATATTGCTACATCTTCTAACTATTCTTCACAGTCTAGTGTACTCATATGTTTACCTGAATATGTAGGCAACCAATTGTCAATTGCATGATATATGAAATGTTTGATTGGGTTTCCCCAGAGTGATTTCCTCTAATTAATAATGTTCAAACAACCAGAAATCAGAATGTTGATACCACAGCATGTCAGTTGTCTTTACTCAAGAAAAGTTATCTTCCAGGATTTTTCTTGATCTTCTTGAATTCTGGGAACCCTAACCAAAGTGAACAATACTCTTTGGTCAAAGGTGAAATATCCCATGGGACCATGCCCAGAAGGGGGTGTTCTGATAGCCAATTGTATCATATAGGTAACTCTTAAGGCCTCAGTAATAAAAGGAAGAAATCTTCCGAAGTTTTGGAAAGGAGAAATATCGTAGACCCTGTTGGGCAGAAGGAGAGTATCCCTGTTAATTTCTGTAGAGGACGATGGTCCAGGCACTGCACACCTTTACTTCTTCATAGAACTCTATAAAATTTTTACCTTTGAGTACTCCACTGGGACTTAACAGAAATCTGATGTTTCTTCTGACAGGTTTGTAAAAGTCCCTCTATTTGTTCCCTACTTAAATTTAAATATATAGTAAGGCACACATATATGGAAGTAGAGTACAAGTTGCTTTCCTGTTAGCATCTTGGATCTAGGCTGAAGTCTTTTATTTGACCATGCATTTAATCAAGTGATCTTTTCATGCTCTTTATTCTTTCCTTCCTTTCTTCCTTCTTCCTTCCTTCCTTTTCTCCTTTCTTCCTATCCCCTATTTCTTCCTCCCTCCTTCTATCCCTCTCTCTCCCCATCTCTCTCTCTCTCTCTCTTTCTTTCTTTCTTTCTTTCTTTCTTTCTTTCTTTCTTTCTTTCTTTCTTTCTTTCTTCTTTCTTTCTTTCTTTCTTTCTTTCTTTCTTTCTTTCTTTCTTTTTCCTTCCTCTCTCTCTCTCTCTCTCTCTCTCTCTCTCTCTCTCTCTCTCTCTCTCTCTTGCCTTCTTTCATTTTTCTACTCTAAGGTGTGTTACTTAAGTGGATTTCTAACAATACAGTCTGAGTTAGAAGCTCTTTTGTTTAGTAATTTGCTGGTATAACTGAGTCCCTCATGGGTTCTTGGTCACAGAGAGTCAGTCTGGTTTATGCTTCAGCAGAGCATGTGTGTGTTGTGTAGGCCTATTATATGTTTATGGACATCTCTTTCTTTAGGTTAGGGAAGTTTTCTTCTTCAATTTTGTTGAAGATATTTACTGGCCCTTTAATTCGGGAATCTTCACTCTCTTCATACCTATTATTCTTAGGTATGGTCATCTCATTGTGTCCTGGATTTCCTGGATGATTTGAGATAGGATCTTTTTGCATTTTGCATTATCTTTGATTGTTTTGTCAATGTTTTTTATGGTATTTTCTGTACCTGAAATTCTCTCTTCTATTTCTTATATTCTGTTAGTGATGCTTGCATCTATGACTCCTAGTCCCTTTCTTTGGTTTTCTATCTCCAGAGTTGTCTCCCTTTGTTTTGGAGTTTTCTACCTTCTTTTTTTGTTTCCTCTTCCATTTTTAGATCCTGGGTGGTTTTGTTCAATTCCTTCTCCTGTTTCCTTGTCTTTTCCTGTAATTATTTAAGGGATTTTTTGTTTTTCATCTTTAAGGACTTCTACCTGTTTTCCTGTGTTCTCCTGTATGTATTTCAGGGAGTTATTTATGTCCTTCTTAAAGTCCTCTAACATCATCATGAGACTGCTTTTCCAGTCTGTTGGAGAATCCAGAACTTATGCTGGTGGGAGAACAAGGTTCTGATTGTGCCAAGTAGTCTTGGTTTCTTTTAGTAAGATCCTTGCAATTGCCTTTCACCATATGGTTATCTCTGGTGTTTGAAGTTCTTGCTGTCTTTGGCTGGAGCTTGTTCCTCCTGTGGGTCTGTAAGTCTGTGTCAGCACTTCTGGGAGACAAGCTCTGACCTGGCAGTACTTGTTGTGTACAGAGGGTTCTTGAATAACCCAAGTTCTGGGTGCAGATGCTGACTGGAAGNATCCTGTCCCAGCTGCTCCACTGTTTTTTGAACCCCATGTGCTCTTTACTGCCCAGCTCCAGCTATCTCACCTTTGAGCCTGGTAGTGAAAACACTCCTAGGACAACAGTATCTCCTGGCAGGACCCATGCACAGCATGCAGTGGGACAACCTCAGCTTGCAGGTGTAGATGGCAGACCAGAAGTCTGTTAAGAGTTTTGTATCTTCTCAGTTTGTGTTCATTCTGGGAAAGATAAGTCAGCAGCTTATTCTTTCTTCCAAAGGCCTTGATAACTTTTGCTGGCTGGTTTAGTTCCCCTAGTTTGTGTTTAGCTGTCCAAATCCGAGCAGAATTGTGGAAGTCATTCCATTTCTATTGACTTGCATGAAGGCTGATGGCACAGGTTCTCTTCTCTGATTGATAAACTTGGACTAGTGTACCTCAACCCATAGAGTACTGTAGTCCTTTGTTGATAGAGGGAATTACTTGTGGATCTATTCCTGATCTGTTAGGTGTTAGACTACTTTGACCATAAGTGGAAAGATGCTATATTAGGTGCATATGGAAGAATAGGAATAATCCTTATGACAAAAACGTTACCTTGGGAATTGGAAAATGGTGCAAAGGATATCTTATCAGGTACAAATGTCCTCACCGTCCAGAATACCCACATATTCTGGGACTCTGAAGTGTGAATGCCAGGAATCAGAGTATTTTTTCTTACAGGTTGGTTGGTAATCCACGACTCTGTGTTTTCCATAAGCATTTCAGCAGAACTACATGAGTATGGGCAATAAAGATGGGAAGTCTCCATTTCTGGTGAGAGTTCTAAAGGTTTAAAGAAATAGATTATGGATCAGATTTTTGTTGTCATGTCCAAGGACATCAGGATAGTGTGGTCTGCCATCCCTTTGGTCATTTGTGCATGCCTGGTCTGGCAGATCATAAGAGAAATATTAAAACATATTAGAGAGGTAGAACTGAGTAGTTTATGAATAGAAATTGAATCTCAGTAAAACCATTTTTAGTGTTTGTGGATTTAAAGTTTCCTTGAGAAAAACATTAAAATCTGAATAGGTTTTCATGGCAGTGGCTTAGGAAGCAGTGTCCTTTATCAGAAGAATTGGCATGAAGCCTCCTTCAAATGAAAGTGTGTGTCTTAAGGTCCTTTGTTCAAAGAAAAAGGAATGTGGTCATATTCATTTGCAGAGTATGTATATCAGGAGTTTTTCATTGCATTGCTTTTGAACATACATTTTACCTTAGAATAAAAAAAAATCAATGACCATTTATTTAAAATAATAAACTCTAAAATATCAGGAAATTTTGTGTGCCTTCTTACATTAAATGAATGTCTAAACCTCCTTTGGACAAAGTGGAATAATCTGCAGCCCCCTGTGCATCAGTGGGAAATTCTAATGCCTCCTTAATCAAACATAGAAAGAGTAAATACTCTAGGAAAAAGAGGAGCTTCTGATGTGCAAAGGACAGGTGAGATAACCAGAGTGTAAAAAATCCCATAATACTCAGAGCAAAAATTATACTGACTACCATAGCTCATGAGGTCCTTATATTGATTCATCTTCAAATTATTCTTCAAAGTTGAGGGAATCCATATCTTAGCTGAATCTGCAAGAGACCAAGTACCAATACCAGGATACATGAAAAGCTTAAATATCCTCCCCCAGAATGATTGACTCCCAATAATCATGTTTAACCATGTTCATAGCATGTCTAGTTACTTTATTCAAGAAAAATGAGCTTCCAGGATTTGCTTGATCTTCTTGGTCTCTCTGAATCCTAACCAGCTGGAGCAATGCTACTTGGTCAAAGGTGAAATATCCCATGGGTCCATGCGCAGAAGTGTATGTTCTGAGAGCCAATTGGATCAAATGGGTAAATTTTCAAGCCTCAGTCACAAGAGGAAGAAAACTACCAAAGTTTTGGAAAGGAGAAATATCCTAGTCCCTGTCAAAAATAAGGGGTGTATCCCTGTTTACATTCTGTAGAAGAGGATGGTTAAGGCTCTGCACACTTCTACTCCTTCAGAGAAGTCTATAAAATTCTTATCTATGAGTATTCCACTAGGGCTTGACAGCAATCTAAGGTTTCTTCTGACAGGTTGTGCAAGTCCCTGGATCTGTTCCCTAGTTATCAGTAAGCCACACTGATATCGAAGTGGGAGACAGGTAGCTTCCCTCTGAGCAGCTTAAAGACAGATGGCCTTGGATCTTGTATCCAGGCTGAGGTATTTTAATTGACCATGAATTTAAATCCAGAATTCTCTTCACACTCTTACTCCCTTCCTTCCTTTGTTACTTCATTCATTATTTTCTTTCTTTCTTTCTTTCTTTCTTTCTTTCTTTCTTTCTTTCTTTCTTTCTTTCTTTCTTTCTTTCTTTCTTTCTTCTTCTTTCTGTTCTTCCCTATCTCCCTCCCACTATCCCTCCTTGTCTCTTTCTTTCTCCTCTCCCACTTTCTTTCATTCTGAGGGGGTTATTAAAATGTATTTCTAATCAATATAGTCTGAGGAATAAGCTCTTCTGTTTCATAGTGGGATGGAAGATCTGAGTCAGCCATGAAGAGATAGAGAATCCCCTATGTGTTCCTGGTCACAGGGTTTCAGTCTTGAGTACGCTTCAGCAGAGCATGAGTGTTAGAGATACAAACTTAGGGCACAGGGTCACATCTACATCTTGCTTCATCAGAAAGGCATGATTCTTACTCCTTCAGCAAACATAACAAGACTAAATTATTTTTATTCAAAGTCACTACATTATAGAAACACACTCTCTTTTGCACACTATTAAATCATGGGCTACTAGGGTTAGAGAAATAATTCTATGGATCTCTTCAGAATATATTCAAAAAGGCCCCTTGTAGTTGTGGGTTAGTTTATTTCTAAGGAAGCGTATGTAAGACTTGATGGAGTGATTAGCTGGAGGCAGCAACTGTTCTGGTTCTAGAAGGATAGGTATAGGTCCCCACTGTGACTTCAGAAATTCTATTGCACACTGATTCTTAAAGGACTGAATTTGTGGCTTTCTTTGGATCCAGAGGAGGCCTGAATTACTTTGCTTATCAATCATATATATCAGGATCTTTCAGACATTGAGGGTGTGTGTGTTCTGAAGTGGTAAGTGTGAAGTCCATTTGGGCAATTAGTGAATGTCTGAGGTTTCCTGGTGCTCAAAGGAATGGTGTGACTATGCTTCATTGAAACCTAGGGTGTATATGATACATATGATTTTGAGGGGTTCCATGTGAAATGAAACCCTCTTTAGGTCTTGGAGAAATTTTTGAAGCACACTGTTCCTAGACAGATAATATTGCAGCCAGTTAGGCTATTAAGAAGATCTGAGGATTCCTGTTACTGAATAGACAGATTAGAAGCCCCCTTGTTCCATATAGTAGTTTTGAAAATTCATTGATCTGAAGCAGCAGGTCTGAACCCAATTGGAGAATGACTAGAATGCATTTAGCTTCCTACTATAGACAGAGTATGCCTGGGGGGGGGGGATCAGTTGATCACTTGAGAATGGTTTGAGCTCAATTTCAGGTATTGGGAAAGTACGATTCTTCCTGGTTCTGAGGAATAAATCTGAGACTAGAGTGTCAGAAACACAGTTTAGAGGATCCTTTTATAAAATGAGAATGTTTAAGTTATCCACAAGCAGAAATTATTAAGAACCATTCCTTATAGGCATAAAGACTAATTAATATTATGTTGGAGAAAGCAGAAAGGTCAAAGCATCTCATGCATAGCAGGGAAAGATCAAGAGTCAATTTGAGGAACACACTAGGCCTGAGCATTTCCTTATCCCATCTTCATGGGAACTTAGAACATCTGTATCATGCAGGCCAGCCAGCAGAGTAACCATCTCCAACATGCTTGGAGGAGGTTCACATCTAGGACTCCTGATAAATCAGCTGCCTACTACTGAACACGAAGGACATGACTTCTTCATTTCTACTGATCAATTTAAGTCATATTTCCTGGGTTTAGGGATTTGCTGGCTACTCTTATTCCCTTGGGACTCAGGTTCCAGTTTCCTGTTCTTTGGACAGAGACTTGTGGGATTAGTAGACTGCTTCTATTTCTTTAGTGGAAATGGAACTGTTTAGATCGTTAATCTGATCCTGATTTAA
>NC_034613.1:15879713-15887513 GCF_900095145.1 Mus pahari | reverse complement strand
CCTTTCCTCTGGCAAGGAAGGTGCCCAAATTTCTGGAGCCTGAAACAGGGTCTGTCCCAGAAGTTAGGTTGCTTCTGTCTGTCCTGAAGCTCTGTAGCTTCTGTGGTCCATACTCTTGCTAGTGCAGACTGGAGGCTAAGCAAACTGGGGCAAAGATGGCTCTCCTGCCAGCTCAGGCCTTGAGAATCCTCCCGGGTGAACACCCCTCCTCGGGCGGGAAAGGTGCTGGGTGACTGTAGCCAGAAATGGGATCTTTCCCTGAAGCTGTGTCACTTCTGCAGTCCACCCTCTCCTTGGCAGTGCACCAGAGCAAATATAGCCCTCCTACCAGTTCAGGCCAGAAGACTGCTCCAGGGCAGAGACACCCCTACTCGGGCGGGAAAGGTGCCAGATGTCTGGAACCAGAAACGGGATCTTTCCCAGAAGCTGTGTCGGTTCCCCAGGCCGCCCTCTCCCTGGCAGTGCACTGGAGCAAAGATGGCCTTTCCTGTAATTCTTTAAGGGAATTTTGTGTTTCTTCTAGCTATTTATCAGTGTTTTCCTGTAATTCTTTAAGGGATTTTTGTGTTTCTTCTAGCTGTTTAGCAGTGTTTGCCTGTAGTCTTTAAGGGCTTCTACCTGTTTAGCAGTGTTCTCCTGTAATTCCTTGAGGGATTTTTGTGCTTCCTCTTTAAGGACTTCTACCTGTTTAGCAGTGTTCTCCTGTATTTCGTTGAGTGAGTTATTAAAGTCCTTCTTCAAATCTTCTACCACCATCATGAGATATGATTTAAATGCACATCTTGCTTTTCGGGTGTGTTGGGGTATCCAGGACTCGCTGTGGTGGGCATCCTGGGTTCTGATGGTGCCCAGTGTTCTTGGTTTCTGATAGTAAGATTCTTACGTTTGCCTTTCACCATCTGGAAATATCTGGTGCTGATGTTCAGGAGTTTGATCCTCCTGTGATTCTGTTAGCCTCTGTCAGCACTCCTGGGAATCCAACTTTCACCTTTGTCCCAGTGGTCAGAGCACTCTCTGCAGGCAAGCTCTCCTCTTGCAGGGCAGGTGTCCTGAAGTCTGGAGCTCTGATCCTCCTTCTGAGTCCTGGGGTCAGAGCCCTACCTGTAGGCCTACTCTCCTCTGGCAAGGGAAGGTGTCCAGGTGTCTGGGTCTCTGCTCTGCCTCTAGTGATCCCGAGGTGATCCCAAGGTCCTGAGATCCTGAGGTGATCCAGAGGACTTACGGCATGGAGAGTAAGAGTATGTTTTAAGTGCTCCTCAGTACAAACAGGGAGGCAGACATCCTCTTAGCCTGATGATGACGGTTTAATACTCCAGTGGGTACTGTTTCCATCTGAAGATGTCTCAATGCCTTCTTGTTAGCAGGAGAAGTTTTGATGGCTTCTCAGTTTCAATGTATTCCTCAGTCTCCTCCTGATAGAAGTCTTGTTTCTTGGCTTCCCATGAGGAGAGGTGGAATGCCCGAGGTTTTCTTCATGAGAGGAAATCCCTCCACTGTTCTCTTTTCCAGAGATGGAAGATGCTATGTCCTCTTGGGGAGTAGTGTTGCACTCTTATATTTGAAAGATGAAGAATTTCTCTTTTCTCTTTTTAAGAAAGAGGATCCTTTGTAACCTCCATGTTCTGACTGGGAATCTTGAGTGTCTGATTGGTCGGTATAGTCTTTTTTGATTTGATTTTAGTAGACTTGAACCACCTATTGATGTCTTGGGGGCATGGGAGAAATATGTGCCTCTCCTTATGAGATCCTGAGGATCCATGGTCGCCTTTGGCAGAAGCAGGTGTATTATGGCTTCTCTTCGTCTCTGATTTAAGTCATGTACCACTTTTGTCAGATTTGGAATCTCTCTCCACTGCCCTTTTGTAATAATGGCAAAGTTTTGTGAACTCATCTTCTTTTGTCAGAGTATTGACACCAGCTTGGTCTGAAAAGGCATGCCTTGATTTTGTTTTCTTCAATTTAGAACATCTGGTGCCATATGGTGTAGATAAAGAACATCTGAGAACTTATTTACAGGTAGTACTAGATCAGAAGCCCAATTTTCATGATTTGTGGGTGAGATGCTCCTCGGAGGAAGAGAATAAGATTTGAGTTTTTTTTTTTTTTTTGCATACATGGAAGATATGAGCTTACTTTGGGCAGAAGAGATAACTTCTAAGCCATGAAATTCTGAAAGAGAATATCTGATATCCCCTTCAGGAAATGGGACATTTCTCATTATCCTTTTGAAGAATTGAAAAGTCTAGGGCTCTTATTGGTATAAGGGGAATGTCTTGGACATTGTTTATGAGAAGAGGTAGGAATAAATTTGCCATGTGCACAAATGGAGATTCCCAGAAATTATTGAAAACCAAGCTCTCATAGTCTCTTAAGTAGATGGCGTAGATTCTAGCAATGCTTGGGCTGGTTAAGAAAGTTCCAGTTTCCTGTCTGTTAGTCTGCGTCTTTTTACTGTGGAATTGATATTAAAGACAGATGATTGTCAGTTCCTGTTATTTTCATTGCTGGATGTGGCTGTGTGTGTGTGTGTGTGTGTGTGTGTGTGTGTGTTTCTTCTTTTGGTTTTGTTATGAGATGTCTAATTTCTCCTGATTTCTTGGGTGTATTTACTCTGCTTTGGTTGGAGTTTTCCTTCCAGTGTCCTCTGTATGTCTGGATTAGTAGAAAGATATTGTTTGAATTTGGTTTTGTCATGAAGTATCTTGGATTCTCTTCTCCATCTATTGTGATTGAGAGTTTTGCCAAAGATAGTAGTAGCCTGGGCTGCCAGTTGTGTTCTCTTAGGGTCTATATGACATCTGTCCAGGATCTTCTGGCTTTTAGTGTCTGTTTAGAGGTCCATTGTAATTCTGAAAGGTCTGCCTACATATATTACTTGGCCCTTTTCTCTTACAGTTTTTAATATCCTTTCTTTGTTCTGTACACTTAGTGTTTTGATTATTATGTGATGGGAGGATTTTCTTTTTTGGTACAATCTATTTGGTGTTCTTTAATCTTCTTGGACATTTGTGGCCATCTCTTTCTTTAGGTTGGGGAAGTTTTCTTCTATGAGTTTATTAAAGATGTTTTCTGGTCCTTTGAACTGGGAATCTTCACTCTGTTTTTCTTATCATTAGGTTTGATCTTTTCATTGTGTCCTGAATATCATGGATGTCTTGGGTTAGGAGTGTTGTGCACTTTGTATTTTCTTTCTTTTTTTCAATATCTTCTGTGCCTGAGATTCACTTGTTCATCTTTTGTATTCTGTTAGTGATGCTTGCATCTGTAGCTTCTGATCTCTTTCCTAGGTTTTTCATTTTGAGGGTTACCAATATTTGTGATTTCTTTATTTTTTTCTATTTCCATGGGCAGTTTTGTTCATTTCCTTCACTTGTTTGATTGTGTTTTCCTCTATTTCTTTATGGGATCTATTTGTTTCCTCTTTAAGGGTTTCTACCTGTTTTCCTGTGTTTTCTTTTATATATTTATGGTTGTTCTTTATGTCCTCTTTAAAGGCCTCTAGCATATTAATGAGATGGGATTTTAGGTCAGAATCTTGCTTTTCAGGTATGTAAGCTAATCTGGGGCTTGCAGTGTTGGGAGAACTTGGTTCTGATGGTACCAAATTATGTTGGCTTCTGTTGCATATCTTCTTGTACATGCCTCTCACCAACTGATTATCTCTGGTGTTAACTGGCTTAGGCATCATGGACTGGAGCCTTTCCCACTTTGGAGGCAGTGAGAGCTCTGTGACCTGTATTAAAGCAGGCCTCCTAAGAAGCAGGCACTGATGTCTCTTGTTAGGAAGTCCTCCTGTAACCCTGATTAGAGCAGGAACCCTGTGTCTCCTGGGAGACAGACAGGCTTTGGGGTGTTGAAGATGGACAGAAGCACTAATTTGCCCTGGGCAGAGTTGCAGACTGAAGGAAAATGGGGCTCTGGTAGGTAGAGTAGATAGGGTTCACATATATTGGGCTCTGTGGAAGTCCCAGCTTGGGCAAGGTTTGTTTGTTTTTGTTTGTTTGTTTGTTTGTTTTTGTCAAAATCATACTTTGTTCTACCCTAGGTCTCTGACACATTATGCATCCCGATCTTGTCCATTTAGGCAGTGTTGGACATGGGCTCACTCTTGTATCTTGGGCTTGAATTCAGATTAGTCATTGGGTGACCACTCCCACATTTTCTAAGCTACCATTGTCCCCAAATAACTTGAAGTCAGCACATGATGTGAATCATAAGTTTTGTGGCTGAATTGGTATACCAATCCCAAAATTGGCAGCCTAGCCTTGTTATAGAAGATACCGGGTTCAGGATCCATAGCCTCCATTATTCAGAGTCTAAGCTAGCATTACCATCATATGTTTCAGAAAGTTTCCACTACTCTAGATGTTCAAACAGCCCCCTAAATACCCATCTATGCCAGTGTCTCTCCCCATACTCTTTCTCTCCCTCACTCACTCCCCAACCTAATCCCTCCTTTTCCCATCCCCAACTGGTTGTTGTCCACCCATAAAATCTATTCTATTTTCTCTTCTCAGAGAGGTACATGGGTCCACCATAGACCTCTCCTCTTCATTCAACTACACTGGGATTTTGAATTGTAGTGTGATTATCCTTTACTTAACAGCTAATATCCACTTATAAGTGAGTACATACCATAAGTGAGTATATATTATTTTGGGGTCTAGGTTGCCTCATTACCAATGATTTTCTTATAGTCCCATCTATTTATATGCAATTTTATGATGTCATTTTAAAATAAAAGCTGAGTAATACTCCATTGTGTAGATATACAGTATTTTCTGTCTAGATTGATTCCAGTTATTACCCATGATTAATAAAGCTTCTGTGAACATAGCTGAGCAAGTGTCCTTGTGGTAGGATAGGGCTTCCTTTGGAAATATACCCAAGAGTTATATAGCTGGATTTTGAGATAGACAGAATTACAGAGTTATGAGGAGCCTCCATATTAATTTTCATAGAGGCTTTATGATTTTGCACTCCCATCAGCAACAGGGGAGTGTTCTCCTTGCTCTACATTCTTACCAGCATAAACTGTCATTTGTTAGATTGACCTTAGTCAGTATGACGTATATAAGATAGAATCTTAAAGTAGTTTTGATTTGTGTTTACCTGATGACTAAGGATGTTGCACATTTCTTTGTTTCTCAGACATCTGAAATTGTTCTAATGAGAATTTTCTGTTTAGATCCATATCCCATTTTTAATTAGATTGTTTCTAATTTCTTGAGTTCTCATATATTTGAAATATTAGCCCTCTATTGAATGTGGACTTGAAGAAAATCTTTTCCCATTCTGTAGGCTGCCATTTTTATTCTATTGACAATGCCCTTTGCCTTACAGAAACTTTTAAGTTTCATGAGGTCCCATTTATTAATGGTCAATCTTAGTGTCTGTGGCATAGGTATTCTGTTTACTGTGTCCCATGCCAATGCATTCAAGGCTATGTCCTACTCAAGTCATGTTTTCATGAGTTTTCGGGACTTTCAATATTTGTAGTCTTTTATAAAGTTGTATATTGCTTTTTTTCCTTTCATGATAAAAACAATGAGAATATACATATGTAGCAGAAGATGGCCTAATCGGCCATCACTGGGAAGAGAGGTCCCTTGGTCTTGCAAACTTTATATGACCCAGCACAAGGGAAGGCCTGGGCCAAGTAGTGGGAGTGGGTGGGTAGGGGAGCAGGGGCGGGGGGGGGGGGTATAGGGAACTTTCGGGATAGCATTTGTAATGTAAATAAAGAAAATAATAATAATAAAAGAATGAAAAAAACAATGAGAATATAAAGTGTGGTATATATATACTTGCAGCTTCCATTTATATACTTGGTGTGATAAAAGGCTAAAAAATTTGAAGCTAATAAGAGATTTATTTGAGAGTTATATCAACAAGAGCATTAAGTGGAATTAAAAGTGTGATCTATTGAAGTTTTAAAAATGTTAGAAATTCATAATATATTTCCATTTGTTTCCCCTCTTAAGAGATGGATTTAGGTCACAAACAAGGACTTGGAGCTCCCTGTCTAAAATGTAAAGAAAAATGTTCAGGCTTTGAACTACACTACTGGAAAAAAATATGTCGTAACTGCAAATGTGGGCAAGAAGAACATGACATAATTCTGAGAAATGAGGAGGAACGGAAAGTGGGGAGACTACTTAAAAACACCAAGTACATCAACCTGATTGCCAAGTTGAAATCAGATGCAACTCACACAGACAAACACAATGGTATTATAATGACCAATCCAACTGATGACAAGAAGAACCCCTCTATCGATACTGTTACCTATGAGTGGGCTCCTCCTGTCCAGAGCCAGGAATTGGTCAGCAAGTACATGCAGATGCTGCCTAAGGAAAAACAGCCAGTGTCAGGTTCAGAGGGGGCACAGTACCTGAAGAAGCAGCTGGTCAAGCAGCTCCCTGAACATGATCAGGATCCTTCTAAGTGCCATGAGTTGTCTCCCAAAGAGTTAAAGGCGATGGAGCAGTTTGTGAAGAAATATAAGAGTGAGGCTCTGGGAGTGGGTTACTTGAAGTTTCTCTCTGAGATGAATGCTCAAGGTGACAACATACAAAACCCTGATGGAGAAAGAAACAAACCAGAAGCAGTGGATTCTAAGAACAAGTCTATGGAGTTCAAGAAGACCCAATATTCCTGTTACTGCTGCAAAGACACCATGAAGGAAGAAGACGCAGCCATCTTTGCTGAAAGGGCTGGCTATGATAAATTTTGGCACCCAGCTTGTTTTATCTGCAGCACCTGTGGTGAAATCCTGGTCCACATGATTTACTTCTGGAAGAATGAGAAGCTATACTGTGGCAGACATTACTGTGACAGTGAGAAGTCCCGCTGTGCTGACTGTGATGAGCTGATATTCAGTGATGAATACACCCAAGCAGAAAACCAAAATTGGCATCTGAAACACTTCTGCTGCTTTGAGTGCAACAACATCTTGGCAGGAAAAATATATGTTATGGTCAGTGAGAAGCCTGTGTGCAAGCCCTGCTACATGAAGAACCATGCTGTGGTGTGTCAAGGATGCCACAATGCCATCGACCCAGAAGAGCAGAGAGTCATCTACAATAACTTCAGCTGGCATGAGTCTACAGAGTGCTTTTTATGTTCCTGCTGCAGCAAGTGTCTTATCAGGCAGAAGTTCATTCCTGTAGAAGGGATGTTTTTCTGTTCTGTGGAGTGTAAGAATATGATGTCCTAAGAGGAGTGTACCAAGCAGGATGGAGCCATAGCTGTCCACAGTGGCCTGCATTTCATGATAAATTTCAGTTTGAAATAAAAGAAAAAACAAACTACATTGTGTATCAGAAGATTTTGTCCAATATTTTTTTTCTTTTTTAACCTTAAGAATTTTGTGTGTCTTAAATTTAAATGACTGCTTTAATTGCATGATTTAAAGAAAATGATGTCAGCTCATATGGCAGATACCATTGCACATAATTGGTATTCCAGTGCTTAACCCTTTGCACCCTCTGATTGAAGCAGAGGTCTCGCTCTCACCACATCTCTCTATATTTATTTTACCTCTGTTTTTTCTTTTGTAATCTAGTGACCTCCACCTGTTGCATTGAATATTTTATACCTATGTGACTGGAACAACATGTGCACTTTGCTCTTAGAGATTTTCTTTTTGTTCAAAACATAAAAGAAGCCCATTAATTTAGGTTTTTAAAATCCAAAGAATATTGTCTTAGTCAGGGTTTCTATTCCTGCACAAACATCATGACCAAGAAGCAAGTTGGGGAGGAAAGGGTTTATTCGGCTTACATTTCCATACTGCTG
>NC_034613.1:15857470-15878483 GCF_900095145.1 Mus pahari | reverse complement strand
CATTCCAAAGAGCTCTTAACACCAAATGGATCTTCTGGCCCAAAGTTCCAAAGTCCTTCCACAGTCCTCCCCAAAACATGGTCAGGTTGTTACAGGAATACCCCACTCTGCTGGTACCAATTTGTCTGGGAACCCTGACTAATACAAATATGTATAGTTTTTGTACACAGGTAATTATAACTTCTGCTGATGTCACCTGTCTTCCATACTTTGACTCAATTTTGTTGCACGATTTACAATGTTACTTTTTAGAGACTTTTGTTTGCTATTTATTCACTTTACATGCAAATCACAGGCCTCCTCCCTCCTCTCCTCACAGTCCCACCCTTAAAAATTCCTCTCCCACTACCCCATCCCCTACTCTTCAGAGTAGGGAAGGCTTTCTTGGGTCTCCCCCTGCCCTGGAACAGCTAGTACCAGCAGGACTAAGCACGTCCTCTCCCACTGAGGCCCAACAAGGCAGTCAAACCAGAGGAAGGGGATTTCTTTCAATTTCTGAGATTATGATATAATTACATTGTTTCTCCCTTCTCTTTTCTCCCTTCAGACCCTCCCATATATCCCTCCTTGCTCTTTTTACACTAATCAGTTCTCAACAATATAACTGTTTAAACTTGTGATGAACAAAGGCAGGATATATGGCAAAGCAGACAGTGAAACTCCATGAGCCCTCAGCCATATACAAAAGACTACAGGGAATTATGGCATGCTGAGAGTAGAAGCAATATTTGCTGCAGGGAAGAGTACACAGATTGTTTAGCAAATACTTTCATTATTCTTTCCTTTGTTGAGGTTGTAATGTAACCACACCATTTTGCCTTTCCAGTGAAATATGAAATAAATCCTCTCATATCTAGGTTTGAATCTATTTGGGAGTTTAGTAACCAGTTGGCATAGGTACTTGTGTCCCACATGGCAGCATCCCACCTTTTTATGATCTATTGCCTCTAGCAGTTAGGGTATGGTATGGATCCACAGTGTTAGCACATCCTGGGACAGTCTGGCTACCCTGGGCATCACCCTGCATTTGAGGAATCAAGTTGACAGCTGAGGATACTGCACCAATGCCCAAGTGGTAGTATTTCCAGTACATAGTAAGAGAACCTGAATTCACCCTTGGGTACAGTATCCATGCTTTTGTATCTGAGGGTTCTGATGTCTCTTCCAGAAAGGGATGTGGTTCCATAAGGATACTTATATAATATGGTTCCTGTCCCCTGAGGAAAAATTACTTTTCACTAGTAAAAAGTACAGTGGAAATGGAGACCCAGAGGAATCTTTATCTCCCAAACTGATTCATTCTCAGAGGCTCATATCTAGCCAGATGTGGTCAAGATACTGGAATAGCAAACATTGAGTCTGGAAGGTAAAGTATTGGGGTGTTTTGTTCAGTAGAAGGATCATGTAGAGTATGGTAATGCATTATTCTGAAAATGTCTATTTCCCAGTTCTATGCCCCTAGGGAATGCTGGTTCTCAGCAGAAGGTCATGTTGCTAAAGGAGCAGAATTTGCAACCTGTGTAATAAGCGCAATGGAATTCAACTTCATCCCTTGTCCTAAAATTGTAAGAAATTTGATAACTACTACTAAATGAAGTTCATGATCGGTCTTATCTGTAATCCCAGTTATAAAACAACACATAATTGATAGGATAGAGGCCCCCAACAAATATGGTGACTCCTTCACACATATCCTTGATTTAGGTGCCAAAATAAAAAACCTGATTCCACAGATACTGGGCTCAGTTGACTTTTCTTTATAAACCTTAGAGTTTCCATCAAACATATTCTCCAAAAAGACATTATAGAGACAGTAGATACTGTTTCTAATTGGCATACCATATCCAATTTTAGACAATTAAGGGGTTCGTGGCAAAGGTAATTCCCCCACCAAAGAACAGAAAATTTGTACCCAAAAATTTCAAAACTGTGTTTTGAAAGCACAGTTTCCATTTTCAACCCTATATTTCACCCTTATCTTTCACTCTTTGGGGTAGAAACTCCTATCTCAATGGAATTGTGGAATTTCTGTCCTAGAATATTTGTTCTCAAGGAAAAAAAAAAAAACGCTTAGCCAATGCTCTTGAATAGAACACTAGCATATTAGTGACCAATTAAGGGGACAGACTTAACCAAGAACAACTAACTTAAGGAAGATCATACAGAGCCACATTTCGCCATCTTGAATACTCCTATCTCCTGTATTACTGAGAGTCTGGTAAATAGTTTACATTTCCTACCCTTTATCAATGCCCATCCCCATTACTTTGATGCTCTTTTAGCCTGGAGGCTTATCTCCTGCCACGGTCACTCAAAACTGCCATATTATCATTATTGGTTCACAGGATCACATTACTATTCCTTTACATCCTAGTGATGAAGGTGTGCTTTTTCATGGCCTACTTCTCAATAATCAAGCACTGACATCTGGCTTTCAAAGTGCTTCCCCTGGGTATGCTCAACATTTCTACCTTCTGACAACATTGGGTAATACAGCAAAAGACAAAATAGACAAAAGACAAAAATAGCCCCATATAGAATACCAAAATGCAATTGTTTGAATGTAATAATTATTTCAGAGCATCAAAACTCATCAGTGTCATATTATAGAAAATAAATGTAATGTTTTTGGTGTAATTTAATAAAGAGTGATTCCAGATTTAAATTCTTTATTTCTCTCCCTCCATATCTTCTATTGTTTCTGTCACTTTGTTGCATGAATCTGGGTCTGTACAGCATGAAGGCACACTTGAGAATGTGTCTTTATCTGTCTCTGGGTCTATCTTTGTATTTATCTGTGTCTCTGTCCCTAAGAAATGCTCTCTGTCTCTTTGTCTCTGTCTCTTCCTCTTTCTCTCTCTCTCTCTCTCTCTCTCTCTCTCTCTCTCTCTCTCTCTCTCTCTCTCTCTCTCCTCATTGAACTAAACAGAAAGTGGCATATGGAAAAAATTAGCGATACTAAAAGAATTTAAGTGGGTTGTACAAGTGAATATGTCACTGCCTCCAACTGATCTAGATTTAAAAAACAAATATTACAAGTACCATTGTTTTTATGCACTATCTGTATGTTGTTTTCAATATTTATGGAGAATGTTCATTTTAAGAAACAGCTTTCATTCCATTTACCATTTTCTGAATATGATCATCATAACACACATACAAGTACACATTCATTACATTCTGGGTCAAGAGTACTGAAAAGGTCATATTTTAAAATAACAGTTATGCCTTAGGTCATATTATAATCGTTGATTACTTGAGAAACTCAAGGCAAATAAGGTTGGTTGTTACATTGGTTTCTTAAAGATTGGTATACAAAGGAGATGTGTCCAGTAGGCATCAGTCTTAACCTTGAAGTGACCTGAAAGTATATAATTAACTCTGTGAGATTAAGCAAAAAAAAATTCCAGTTTTACAAGGTAAAAGAAATTTCTATTAAAAATTTATAACCACTGGAGTAGACTTGAGGTAAGGGTATCTTGGCCTTTTCAGTGTGGTGCTGCTCTGAAGCAGAATATTGTCATAGATGCGCCAAATATTTCCATGTGGTTTTCTTGCCTTGGTTTTGGAGATGGGGTACTTGGGTTTCAGAAGAATAGGAAGATGAGTTCCCCCAGACTTAGGAGTCTTTGGGAGAACCAAGGTTCAGGTTGACCCATGGCAGTTTGGACCAGTGCTCCTAAGGCAGGGTGTGCTCCAGAGTTCAAAACATAGGAGATACATATACATCTAAGTCATGTGACAGCCATATCACCAGGTGAACCAGTTGCTCTCTGCCCAGGAAAACACATCTGACATTGAGGGATGTGATGAAATTTTCTGGGATGGCTTCCTGTCCTCTTTGCACATAATAGTAACATACAGCAATGCATTCTATCCTTAGGTCCTCTCTGGACCGAAATTTATACTGGATATCCTACAATCTTTTCATGGTGTTTGGGGCACAGAGATCAACCACATAAAAAAAAAATCTCTATATCGTTCCTTCCTCACTTTTTTTCCCTTATCACCATCTCTGACCCTCTATCTTAGCATGTGTACCTATCCCCAAATATGAGCCTGTGACTGTTCACAGAGGATACAGAAAGTCTGAGAGTGACTTAGTGTATTTGGAGAAAAGAAAGACAGTGAAGTGTCCTGAGTGGTTCCTAGTAATTAGAGTAGGGTGTGACGGAGCTTTGGGCTGGGTAGAAGAGAGAGATTGCCATAGATCTCAAGATAGCTCATTATAACTGCCTGGCCATGTTCAGGAGATGGTTCAGATGGAGGCCCAAGTCCAGGAATTAGCAGTCATGGGAGCAGGTAGGATGGAATGTTTCTCCTTTTGATGAGTTCTCATCTCCCCATCCAGTACCAGAGTTTCCTAACTTTTCACTAAAGGATGTAAATGAACACTGCTGCTCCCTGGTAGTCTTCAGGTTGAAAGACACAAGGCAGTGTCAGTCAGGACACAAATGACAGTGTACCTGAATACTCAGGCCTGGGTCTATTAACAAAAGAATCAAAGGTATTGACAGATAATTTTATCTCCCAACATTTCAACATTTCAAGCTCAGGCTTGAAAAATTGAGTAGAGCTGCCTGGGCTTTGCCCTGTGTCCACTCCAAAGCTACATTCTGGTACATCAAAACTGTCTATGCTCCCAGGGGCCCAGCTAATGTTTCTGTTCTTCTCCCTTATGACATCTGCTCATCTTCCCTCATTCCCTGAGCTCTCAGCCACCTGCAACCCTCTGCCCTACCAGCACAGGGTGCTCCTGAGAAGATTTTAAGGACAAGAATCTCTAAACTGACAGCATTATTTTTTCCTACATCATTATTTTTAATTGAACTAAGAAAAGTTATTTTAAAATATACAAGTCAGTCAACATTTTAAGTCATCAAAATAATTTATACTATTTTGTATATAAATTAATACAATTTATTAACTAAATGCCTCTTGAATGTATATGACATCTTCTGAAACTAAAAGTAATATGCACTCAACCAGTTTTGAAAATTTGGAACATTAAACATAATAGAAGTGGAAAAAACTGTTATGAATACATCTATGAAAGAAATTGTGACCAGTTCTTGATTAGACAGAAACCATTCCATTTCCAAGGCAGAATACGCAGTGGCAGAATACACAGTGTAACTCTGGCTTCATATAAGGAATTGGGTAGTGTTCCTTCTGTTTCTATTTTGAGGAATATTTTGAAGAGTATTGGCATTAGGTCTTCTTTGAGGTCTGATAGAATTCTGTGCTAAAATAATCTGGTCCTGGACTTTTTATGGTTGGGAGACTTTTAATGACTACATCTATTTCTTTAGGGGTTATGGGACTGTTTAGATGGTTTATATGATCCTGATTTAACTTAGGTATTTGGTATCTGTCTGGAAAATTGTCTGTTTCATCCAGATATTTCAGGTTTGTTGAACATAATAGAATATGATGATTTTTGAATGTCCTCAGTTTCTGTTGTTATATCTCTCTTTTCATTTCTGATTTTGTTAATTTGGATACTGTCCATGTGCCATCTTGTTAGTCTGGATAAGGGTTCATCTTATACCAGAGAACCAGCTCCTGGATTTGTTGATTCTTTGTACAGTTTTTTTTTGTTTCTATTTGATTGATTTCAACCCTTAGTTTGATTATTTCCTGCTGTCTACCCCTCTTGAGTGAATTTGCTTCTTTTTTTGTTCTAGAGCTTTTGGGTGTGCTGTCAAGCTGCTAGTGTATGATCTCTCCAATTTCTTTTTGGAGGCACTCATGAGTTTTCCTCTTAGCACTGCTTTCATTGTGTCCCATAAGTTTGGGTATGTTATTGCTTCATTTTCATTGAATTGTAAAAAGTCTTTAATTTCTTTATTTCTTCCTTGACCAAGTTTTCATTAAGTAGATTGTTCAGCTTCCATGTGTATGTGGAATTTCTATTGTTTTTGTTGCTATTGAGGACCAGTCTTAGTCCTTGATGAGCTGATAGGAAGCATGAGATTATTTCAATCTTCTTTTTTTTTTTTTTTTTTCGAGACAGGGTTTCTCTGTGAAGTCCTGGCTGTCCTGGAACTCACTCTGTAGACCAGGCTGGCCTCGAACTCAGAAATCCGCCTGCCTCTGCCTCCCGAGTGCTGGGATTAAAGGCGTGCGCCACCACGTCCAGCTCAATCTTCTTGTATCTGTTGAGGCCTGTTTTGTGACTTATTATATGGCCAATTTTGGAGGAGGTACCATGAGGTGCTGAGAAGAAGGTATATTCTTTTGTTTTAGGATAAAATATTCTATAGATATCTGTTAAATCCATTTGTTTCATAACTTCTGTTAGTTTCACTGTGTCTCTTCTTAGTTTCTGTTTCCAGGGTCTGTCCACTGATGAAAGTGAGGAGTTGAAGTCTCCCACTATTATTGGGGGAGTTGCATTGTGTGATTTGAGGTTTAATAAAATGTCTTTTATGAATGTGGTTGCCCTTGCATTTGGGGCATAGATGTTCAGAACTGTGAATTCTTCATGGTAGATTTTTTTCCTTTGATGAGTATGAAGTGTCTTTTCTTATCTTTTTCTGATAGCTTTAGGTTGAGAGTTGATTTTATTCAATAGTAGAATGGCGACTCCAGCTTGTTTCTTGGAACCATTTGCTTAGAAAATTGTTTTCCAGCCTTTTACTCTGAGGTAGTCTTTGTCACTGAAGTGGGCTTCCTATATGCAGCAAAATTTTGGGTCCTGTTAAAGTATCCAGTCTGTTAGTCTATCTTTTTATTGGGGAATTGTGTCCATTGATATTAAGAGATATTAAGGAAAAGTAATTGTTGCTTCCTGTTATTTTTGTTGTTAGAGTTAGAATTATGTTTATGTGGTTATATTCTTTTTGGTTTGTTAAATTAAGATTATTTTCTTGCTTTTTCTAGGGTGTAGTTTCCCTCCTTGTGTTAGAGTTTTCCATTTATTATCCTTTGAAGGGCTGGATTTGTGCAAAGTTATTATGTAAATTTGTTTTTGTCAAGGAATATCTTGTTTTCTCCATCTATGGTAATTGAGACTTTTGCTGGGTATAGTAGCATGGGCTGGCATCTATGTTCTCTTAGGGTCTGTATGACATCTGCAAAGGATCTTCTGGCTTTCATAGTCTCTATTGTGAAGTCTGGTGTAATTCTAATAGGTCTATCTTTATATGTTACTTGACCTTTTTCCCTTACTGCTTTTAATATTCTTTCTTTGTTTTGTGCATTTGATGTTTTGACTATTATGTGATGGGTGGACTTTCTTTTCTGTTCCAATCTATTTAGAGTTCTATAGGCCTCTTGTATGTTTGTGTGCATCTCCTTCTTTAGGTTAGGGAAGTTTTCTTCTACAATTTTGTTGAAGATATTTTCTGGCCCTTTTATTTGGGAATCTTCACTCACTTCTATACCTATTATCCTTAGGTTTGGTCTTCTCATTGTGTCCTGGATTTCCTGGATGTTTTTGGGTTAGGAGTTTTTTGCTTTTTGCATGTTCTTTGACTGTTGTGTCAATGTTTTCTATGGTATCTTCTGCACCTGAGATTCTCTCTTCTATCTCTTGGATTCTGTTGGTGATGCTTCCATATATGACTCCTGATCTCCTTCGTAGTTTTTCTATCTCCAAGGTTGTCTCCCTTTGTGATTTCTTTTCTTTTCTTTTCTTTTCTTTTCTTTTTTTTTTTTTTTTCAAGGCAGGGTTTCTCTGTGTAGCCCTGGCTGTCCTAGAACTCATTCTGTAGACCAGGCTGGCCTTGAACTCAGAAAACCGCTTGCCTCTGCCTCCTGAGTGCTGGGATTAAAGGCATGCGCCACCACGCCCGGCCCCTTTGTGATTTCTTTATTATTTCTATATCCATTTATAGATCCTGGATGGTTTTCTTCAATTACTTCACCTGTTTGTTTGTGTTTTCCCATAATTCTTTAAAGTATTTTTATGTTTCTTCTTTAAAGTCTTCTAGCTGTTTTCCTGTGTTCTCCTGTATTTCTTTAGGGGAGTTATTTATGTCCTTCATAAAGTCCCCTAATATCATCACAAGATGTAATTTTAAATCAGAGTCTTGTTTTTCTGATTTGTTGGAGTATCTAGTGCTCACAGTGGTGGGAAAACTTGGTTCTGTTGATGCCAAGCAGCCTTGGTTTCTGTTGCTTATGTTCTTGCCCTTGCCTCTTGCCATCTGGTTATCTCCAGTATTATCTGGTTTTACCTTCTCTGACTGTCGTTTGTCCCTCTTTCAAGCCTGCATGTCAGTACTCCTGGGAGACAAGCTCTCTCTGGGAAGAATTTGTATATGGAGAGCTGTGGCACAGGGTCAGCTCCACAGTACAGACAGAAACCAAAAGGATCCTGTCCCAGGCTATTCCTTGGTTCCTGTGTTCTGATGGCTCTGGGCGGGTCCCTCTTGGGCCAGGAATTTGAGCAGAAGTGGTGGTCTTACCTGTGCTCACTGGGGTGTAGGCACTCCTGGGAGACCTGCTCTCTCCTGACATTATTTGAGTATGGAGCACTATGGCACAGGATCAGCTTCGGGTGCAGACAGAAACTCTAAGAATCCTTTACCAGGCTGTTCCTTTATTTCTGTGTCCTGATGTCTCCTGGCACGTCCCTTGGAGTATAAGTGGTGGTATTATATGTGTTCACAGGAGACCTGCTTTCTCCAGGTGGTGTTTGGGTATGGAGCACTATGGTACAGGATCAGCTCCCCGCAGTGTGGCACAGGATCAGCTCCAGGCACAGAAAAAAACTGGAAGGATCTTGTCCCAGGCTGTTCCTTGATTTAACAGCATTCTTGTGATCTGAATTCTAAATATTTGCATACCCATCAAAGCATTGGAAGCTCTACTGTTTACCCTGGTGTGAAGAGTCAAGTAGACCTCTCCTAGACTTCTGGGCAGGCCCGTATAAGAATATCCTGGTTGGGCTCTGAGTGGGCAGCACTCAAGATCTGGTATCCAAGTCTGTAAGCTTGTTTCTGAGAATCTTCCACTATGGTCCTGATTGGCACGGGGATGGGGTTTCCGGGTGTGTGCCTGTGTATACTTTGTGTGTCTGTATATATTTTATGTATGCATGTGTGTGTTCACATGTATATATGCATGTCTAGTATATTCTATATGTGCCACCTGTACAGGAAGTTATGCTGGAAAACCCCCAAACTTCCACCCATCTGTCCCACTGCAGGAGTGGGAACACTTATTACATTGCTTGACTCCTGCTTTCAGTCAGGGTTGGTCTCTATGTGGAAATGGGGCAGGACTGGGCATCTCATTCAGAGCCCCCTGTCATCTAAGCAGAATGCACAGAGTAAGGGGAAATAATTCTCCCAGGTGAACCTTCCCTTTTCTCTGTACCCTATTTAAGCAACCCTGATCTAAGTGGGGAAGGGGAGGAGAGTTCCCTGGGCTCAGCCTGAAGGAAAAGAGAAAGTTCCACTCAGTATGTGTCCTCTTCAGTAAATCATCCATATAATTGGAAAACTCAATACCCACCAATATCTGAAAAAAATTAGAAAAACTATCCTTAGGCTTGGTAGGGGAATCAGTGCCAGACAACACAGCCCGGACAGTATTTTCCCGTGTGTTCAACACTGAGTCGTTACACACTTTTATTAGGTCCTTTTTTTTTTTTAAGGATTAAAAATAGCTGCTAAAAAGATTTCCTTTGCCTTTTGGTCATCTTTGGATATTAGTAAAAAACAGTTTCTGGAGGTTGATTAAAATGTGTTCAAGAACAGAGGACTGTTTGGGACAAGAAAATTTCCACAAACTGAAAGCTACTATGCCCTTCTCTGATGTTGAGACACAGACTTATAGAAACCCAGCAAAATTTTGTTGTCTTGTCTTCCTTCAGAAGATTATATCCTAACTGAAAGTTCTGCCTCCAATCAAAACATACAGTTTGAATATCTCTCAGATGGTCAACTGTTTCAGTTCAGGTTTTACTGCTGTTAACATAAACTATGACCAAGGAAACTCTTATAAGGACATTAGGTTGAGGCTGGGTTACAGGTTCAGAAGTTCAGTCTAATATCATCAAGGTGGGAGAATGGCAGTGTCCATGCAGGCATGGTACAGGAGATACTGAGAGTTCTACCTCTTCATTACCAGGCAACTAGGAGAAGGCTGGCTCCCAGGTAGCTAGAGCAAATGTCTTAAGCCCATGCTAACAGTGATACATCTACTTCAATAAGACAACACCAATTTCAACAAAGCCATACCTCCTAGTAGTGCTACTCTCTGAGCCAAGCATATTCAAACCATCACATTCTACTCCCTGACCTCCGTTGCCTTGTTCAAACACATGAGTCTATGGGGGCCATACCTAACCATAGCATAATAAAAAGTACATTTAGCCCAACTTCCAAAGTCCCTATAGTCTATAGCAGTCTCAACAATGTTAAAGTCCAACCTTTAAAGTCTCTTCTATGATTCATCCAATCATTTAACTGTAATAAAATTTAGATATGAAAACCATGCATTGCATAAATCTGATATCCCTTCAAAATTCAAAAAGTTTTAGAAAAAATTTATCATTGATTAATGTGCTCTATACTTTACCTATTTGCTTATTAACTGTTTATCATCTTTTTAGGCACATATGCATGAAAATGAAAGAAGCAGAATAGGAGGTGTTATTATCTGTTTTGTTGTTTGAATTTTTGTCATTGCTTTCAAATAGGGCCTGCTACGTCATAGTTTATAAATAAATATTTTGAATACATTAATTTACTTTCAAATATAATATGTTATATACCAGATTTGTTTCTTCCTGGTAAATGAAATTGGTAAATATCAGGTGAGTTCTTTTCTGGATCTAATTGACAAATAGAAATTTTAGGGTCTAAAAACCCCTTTGTCCTCACATTTATTTTATTTTATTTTATTTTTTATTTTATTTTATTTATTTATTTATTTATTTATTGTCCTCACATTTAAAACATCCTTTGAGGAAGAACACTTCTATATTCTATCCTTTTCTTACAGGTGACAGTGTGGCTCACTGGGTAGAGATGCCTGCTGCCAAGTTCGATATTCTAAATGGATCCCTACAACTCACATGTTGGAAATAAAGAACCAACTTCCATAGTTTGTAGTCTCACCTCCAGATGCTATCTGGGACACACAAGTACACTCATGCACACAAATAAATTATAAAAAAAAGATACAATTCCTTTACTCTAAATTGAAAGAACTATTATTGATTCTATGTAATTTATTTTAAAGGTAAGAAATTAAAAATATTAGATTAAAAAAGAAGAACAAAATCCCTTGTAGACTTCACTGCTTTGTGCTTTTAATGAGACAGTACCAGAAATACAACAGAGCACTAAAGAATTTCCTTTGTAAGCTGGGCGGCGGTTGTGCACGCCTTTAATCCCAGCACTCAGGAGACAGAGGCAGGTGAATTTCTGAGTTCAAGGCCAGCCTGGTCTACAGAATGAGTTCCAGGAAAAAGAATTTCCTTTGCATATTCCTGGAGCAGTAAAAACAATGATCAGTTGGCTGGTTGAATTTTATTAGTTTTTTCATATTTACATCTCCATATGATCCTTAAATCTTTTATTTTTGAGTTTGAGATGGCTATTTTCTAGTCTTTAGTGGGGAAAGAGATTATACAAATAAACATATGAACCATTGTTTCCCAGTCCAGTGATGTTTAAGTTTAAAAGTTGACTTATGTATTTTTATTTTATTTTTCTTGTAAATTATT
Source organism: Mus pahari (assembly GCF_900095145.1). NCBI lineage: Eukaryota > Metazoa > Chordata > Mammalia > Rodentia > Muridae > Mus > Mus pahari. The sequence goes on along the minus strand of NC_034613.1, from coordinate 15,866,797 downwards.
CAATTCTTGAGCATCCAATAGAAGTAAAAGACCCCTTGTAAAGGTTAAACATTATTATTAAATTAGTAAGATTTTAAATTAACATGTAAATAAATCTATAGGCATATCTGTGAGGGATTATCTTGATAAGGTTAATTGAAAAGAGATGAGCTATAGTGGTAATATTGCATGGACCAGAGTCCTGTGGTGGACAAAATGACGGAACTAAACACCAATATTTATTTCTCTCTTCATCCTTATTACAGATCCAATGTGAATGTCTTGACCTTCTTCTGCCATGGCTTCCCTGTCATTATTAACTAACTGTAGCTCTCATTAATCTATGAGCCAAAATAAATACTTCCTTTAAGTACTTTTGTAAGTTATTCTGTTATAGAAACAAGAGAATTATTACTATTATTTTTTTGAGACAGGGTTTCTCTGTATAGCCCTGGCTGTCCTGGAACTCACTCTGTAGACCAGGCTGGTCTTGAACTCAGAAATCCGCCTGCCTCTACCTCCCGAGTGCTGGGATTAAAGGCATGCGCCACCACGCCCGGCACGAGAATTATTTAATACACTGAAGAACAATAGATTGATTCTCATTGCACAGCTTTGATAGGATCTTTTGATGCTCATATAAAAATATTAACTGGTCAGGAAGCTAGAGATAATAAATTCTACTTCAATTACTGTTTTCCTAGAACATGAAATTTAACTTCACATATATTTAAATAATTGTATTTACATAGAATGTTATGAACTGGCATACAGGAATTTCCCTGAATATTAACATTTTGAATAATCATAATATCTTAAAGCGAGCATATTGCTACTGGTAACATTTAAAAGTTTGTATTCTATAAATTAGAATACAAAAATTAGAATACAAACTTTGCAGGCATTCTTTCATATTGTGTATTTTTATTTAATCCAATGAAATTTAATCACATGCATGCACACACATGTATATGCGTATATGTATGTTATGTTTATATGTACATGTATCTTTTTGGTCAAGATAGAAAAAATCTTCTACAACCAATCATAGACTTCCCTGTGTTCCTTTAATCAGTATCTAAAATCAAGTATGGAAAAAATCATGTGTATATGTGATCTATCTTTGCCCTGAAAGTTTACAGTTTACATTTTGTATTTTACCATGTTTTATTTGGTTGGCTTATTTTCAAATTATATATACAACCTTATTTCCCAGTCTACATCCTTCTCCAATAAATGAGGCTGTTATAACACTGAGTTGGAAAACAGATTGAATTTCAAAATGTACTGTCTTTTTTCACAGAAACATATATATATATATATATATATATATATATATATATTATACAAATCTGATGTTTATTTTTATATTTTTTCTGTTATTTTTACTTTCCCTTGTCCTCTCATCAGCACATATACTGCATGAATATCCCATCTGTATATATACAGTAATTGTATTTAAGAAATTGTTAAAGTGCATGCTAATGGAACATGCTACCTTAGTACTTTTTGGTTTGCCAACAGACTATTTGAGACTATATAAATGAAAAGGAACAAAGAGTTATTTTTCATAGCTCAGAATGTTTGAAAAATCTAGCACAAAACATTGGTATCTGCTTAGCATCCAAAGAGAGCCTTCATGCTGCATCATAATACAGAGGAGGGCATCATAAGGCAAGAGAAGGTACTTTGATTAGTAGTAGGTATTTGATCAAGAAGAGATGGTATTTGATCAGGAAATAAAAGAAACTTTCATATAAGCATCGATCAAATGTTTATAAAATCATATGAATAGGAATTATTCTACACAAACAACAGTTACTTGTGTTCTTCATCCATTATGAATCCATGACTCTGTTGTTTGGCCCATATTTCTTCATTTGACCACAATATAAAAGAACCAATTACCCTAGTTTGACAAAAATTCTAGAGATTTCTATGGTGCATAACTTTCAGTAATGAAATGCTACATCCACTCCAGTTAAGTCTGCTTGGTAGGCCTAAAAGCCTGGAAGCAGTCACGAGGCAAAGAGTTTCAAGGAAACAGCCGCCTGGAACCTTGGCATTCCCACATGTACTCAAAACCTGTCCCCACATTAGTCTGGTGTATAGACCTGTGTGCTCTCTTTCAGTATTGCTTTACTATAAGTGCCTTTAAGGATTGATTTTGACATATAGCTAAGCCTCCACCAGTATTCCAATGGTTCTTAGAAAATCCTTGAAACTGACCCTGAGCTTGGAATTCAGTAAGAATGTTACCTATACAGTAACATTCAAATTCACTTCTAGTAGAGACACTGAAACTAATTAGGCATTACAATTTACTTGAACAGAGCTGGGAAAGCTCAGGGCTAGTCTGCATAGTAATTACTTAGGACAATAGCCAAGTCACACCCAAACACAGGAAAACACAATGGCCTAGGAAATAGGTGGATTGTAGCATGAAAGGGTTAGTAGACCAGAATTCCCCTGGTGCAGGTTTTTTTCACTAGACCCAGAGGAATACCATAATCAGGTATTTACTAAAGAATCCCTGGTGGTGGGTTTAACAATAGACTAGCATTGTATTCACCTGGCTCCTGTGTTTAGCTGATCTTTTAAATTAAGGGTTGTTCCTATTCTCAGTTGTAAACACAGCTTGGCTCCCGCCATCTTTTAATGTATGCATTCTTTTTTTGTTTTGTGTCAATGTAACTTGATGGATGTGTTCACCTGGATTTCTTGTTTTTCTTCTGTATTAAAAGTCTGGTGTTTGCTTGGAAAAAAATTACATTCATATTCAGCATTCCCTTGTGTCTGCATCTGTTTGTAATTCTCGCCAACTCCATGCCCATCTGTCTAAAACCCTGATTACTCACTGATTGAGAGAGGCCGACTGAGCCCGGTCCATGGCAATGAAACTAAAAAACATTCATGAAAACACTAAGGCAATTGGTCGTACCTTGAGTGTATGATGAAAAATTTTATTGCTGATTGTTTTTGTAATTTAAGAATTCAGGATCTTATTAGCTTTGTAACATTAAAGCATGCACTCTATCTGATAGCCATGGTTGTATTTCTAAAGCTTACTTGAGGGTAAGTACATCAATGACTGTATTCTCTAGATAGAAAACACTATTCAGTTTCTCCCTTGTGATCCTTTTTATAAGGTTATATTGAAATTCATTGTGTATACTGAATGTCAGAGACTGGCAGATTGAAAAGCTTCAGATTTAATCAATACTCCTCCAGTTAACAGTTCATAAAACTAGCTACAACTAAGAAAAATCAAGTAAAAGAATAGTGTTTGGTATATACAGGATATAAAAACAGTTCATGGACAAAAAAAGATACACACCATTCTCTGAAGTTTGTTCCTAATGTTAACTTGTCTTTACTCATTCAACTTACTTGCCATGCATATTTCTGTCAAACAGTTGCATTTAAAATAGAACTTAAGAAAACTGAGTATTCTTCCCTAAGTGAACTAAAACTGATTCATTTACAACTTGTTATTTGGAGGCATACTATAATTTTAAGTTACAGTAAATATGGGATTGAATAGATTTCTAAGTCCTTAATAGCACTTGGTGCTCAATCATGAGGTAAAAAGGTTCACATACAAGTTTACATACAAAAACCTGGGTATTCATATGGGTCTGTAACTCCATTTTTGGTTTTTGTTTTTTCTTATTTGTTTATTGGGGGAGGTTGGGGGGTTGAGAGACAGAGAGAAAGAATACTAGGGCTCTATTGGTTTTAGCATAGCTGAGGGAATACAAAACTCATATTCATGGACAGAACTTGACTCAAAAAAAAAACAAGAAAAGAAAAGAATATAGTGATAGAAGAGGCCATCCAGTGTTATCATTTAACATATATGCACTCATTTAGCATACAAAAGCATATGCAGACACACATATGTATATAAACACTCACATTACACTTGGGTCTCCATTTTCCCCTGTGTAACTCTACCATTCATGTAGAGTTTTTTCTTAAATTCCAAGACCACAAGAGAAGCACTGGAATAAATCATAGTAAGCAAAAGACAAATATGTCACTTATTGACACAGTTATTTTGAATGTATCAAGAAGATTTTTAGATTAATTTTTTTCATTTATTAGACATCTCTGAAGAAATTATCTAGGTTATTATCTTCAAGACTTTTACTACTTTTCCTTTTTCAGTAACACATTTGTCTCAGAATATAGTTATAATAAGTTACTCTTTTTTAAAATTAACAATTAATCTACAACTGGGGATATTGTCTCATGAATTTCTTCAGAATGAATTAAAAATAGATGAACACACTAGTTTTGATATACTTCTGTAAAAGGTTACATTAAACCTTTTTACTATTTGGGATTATTCTCTTTGCTCTGATTAGTGATATTCATCAAAAAGTGTTATAACATGATTTCATTGCCAATACAGGAATACAAGTAAGTGTGAAGTATTTCAGATTGTTGTCAAGGCAAGATATGTTCTTGACTTGGAGTTTAGGATTCCTATATTTGTGGATGAGAAATTGATTTTTAATTTAATCAGAACTATATGGAAACACATTAAACTTTTCATAAAAATATCTAATCATTATATTCAGATTAAAATATTCTGAAACAAGATGTGTCATATCATAATGAAAATGCATTATATTTAAAATAACCAATATATTTCTAAGCTTACATAGGTTCTCTTTTATTTTTTTTTTTAGATTATGATATAATTACATCAATTCTGCCTTCTCATTCCCCTCTCCAAATCCTCCAATGTCCACCTCCCCTTTATTTCTTTCAAGGTCATGCTCAAATTTTTCATTAATTGTACATAAATTCATTCATTATACATATGCATATATATTATATATTCTAAATAGAACCTGGTCAGTCTACATTTTAGTTGCATGTATGATTTTAGGGCTAAGTATTTGGTATTGGATAATTACTTTTTATACTTTTCCCTAGGGAATATTATTTCTCTCATTCTTAGATTCTTCAGTTTCCTGTAGTTCTTTGTATAGGATTGAAGTTTCTTGAGCTTTCTTTCTCTCTCTACTTTGGCATGCCTAATGGTGTCATCCTTATATAGCTTACATAAAAGCAGCCATGCTCGTGAGACTTTGTTTGTAGCTTTGGGCATTACCAGGAGACAGTCTGACGGCAATTTCCCCAACCCATTGGCTCAAACAGTTTATCTGTCCCTTCTTCCACAGTGTTCCCAGAGCATTAAGTAAATTTCTTATTATAATAAAAGTATCTATTGGGACTAAGCTTCAAAACTCTGCATTTTGATTGCTTGAGGCTTTTCTGTAATGGTCTCCCTCCATTTTGAAGAGAACTCTCTTTGATAAAGGGTGAAGACTACACTTATCTGTGAGTATATGCACAAATATCTTGAGTGAAGTTACATATTTTGCTGGTTTAGGAAAATGGTAGTTGTAGGTTCTCCTCCAGTACTCCACGAGTATTTGGTATATGGCTAGGTTTCCAGTACCAGGCATAATTTCCTTCTTGTTCAGCGAGTCTAAAGTCCAATGAAAAAGCTATTAATTTCCCCCAACTATATGGGCACTATTGCATCTTTAGGGTTATTATTCCATGCTGGTCATTTTTGTGGTTAATACACCTCATAGCTGGATAAGGCTGCTGGTTGTTTCCCTCCTTTGGATGCATGTGTGGTGCCTTCTAATATCATGAAAGCTCATCTTCAGGGAGAAAGCATTCAGATCAGTTTCAGAGCAGGGAACTCAGAGCCCTGTGTCTGAAGTGTGATTTCTTCAACAGCTCTAGGGGCAGCCAAGGGCAATAGGAACAGACTGTATTTTGGGTATGTCCTGGGAACTCTTGCCAACAACTTGGAAAAGGGGTCTCATGTTTTGTGTTAGGAATTTGTTTGGTGGTCTTTGAATCATGAAAGAAATATCTTCAGCCCAAATAAGAAAATTTTATTTCTACTTTGTATGTGTATTTACACACACACCTACATGTTTTATAGGTTATATTATGTAAATACTTACTAACATGTTTGTTCATGGTTTTTCATGCATCCTTACCCTCCCAATTCCTCCTTATCTATTTATCTACCTTCTCACTCTCTAATTAGAGCACCTCTTTATTTCCAGCTTCCCCACTCAGATCCACCTATACAAGGATTGGTCACATTTTCCTTTTCTAGTTTCTGAATTTATTCCAGGATATGTACTCACATCTAAAGATTTGTATGTAGGAGCCTCCAATGAGAGAGATAATATAATAATTTATTGTTCTGGGTCTGGGTCACCTCAATCAATATGGTATTTTAAAATTTCATCCATTTCCCTGAAATTGTCATGATTTCTTGTACTTTACAGCCAAATAGTATTCTGTAGTATATATGTACATTTTCATTATCCCTTTGTTGGCTGAAGGATATTTAGGTTGTTTTAAATCATTAGCTATTGTGAGTAGAGAAGCAATGAACATGGTATGGCTGGGCAAGAATCTTGAGTTTGTGGGGTATATGCCAAGGAATGGTACAGCTATTTAATAGAATTATTATCACTTTTTTTGAGAGAATTCTTAACACCAATTTGCATAATGGCTGCACCAGCTGCAAACACCCCAAACGATGAATGAGTGTTCCCTTTCCCCTACCATCCTTCCAATATTTAATTTTGTTTGTTCTGTTTATTTTTTTCCATGATGCCTACAATAAAATAAAAATCTCAAAGTTGTTTTATCTTCATTTCCTAATTAGTAGAAACAGTGAACATTTTAGACATGTTTCCTATTCTACTTTTCAGAACCCTCTACTAGGCCTAGGTCTAATTTTTGAATATGTCATTTTAAAAATTCTTTTTGTTGTTTTTGTTTGTTTATTTGGGTTTTGGTGGGTGGTCTTTGGGGTAGTTGTTTATATTCTGTACCTTAATCATCTGTCAGATATATTGTAAAGATTATCTGCCATTCTTTGGGATGGCCACTTTTTTTTCTCTTTGATTACTTTTTCAGCCTTTTAGCTTTACTACACCACACTTAATAATTACTGGCTCTAATTCTTTAGCAAGTGGAAACCTATTGGAAAGTCCTTTATTTTATATATATATATATATATATATATATATATATATATATATATATATATCACTACCTTTTTTTCATCTAGCATTTTTAGTGTTCTATGATCTATGTTTAAGTTTTTTGACATTTTAGAATTACTTTTTATATAAAGTGATAGAGACTTGCAGCTAGTTACATTCTTCTGCATATAGACATGCAGTTTCCCCAGTAACAATAGTTGAGGATGCTTTTTCTAAAGCTTTTATTTCAGCATCTTTGTCAAATATTAAGCAGATGAAGTTATGTGGGTTTGTGTTTCAGTCTTCAAGTTTGTTTTCTTAGGCTATATAACTGTTCTTGTGTTAGCAGCATATTGTTTTAATTACTATGACTCTGTAAAATATCTTAAAATAGAATAGCAATTTCTCTAGCATTGTTCCTTTTGTTTAGAACTGCTTTGCTTGTGTAGAATATTTTGTGATCCCACAGAAAGTTTAGACTACATGTATATCTTTCCATAAAGAATGAGATGAAGAATTTTATTGGGTTATTATTGAATATATAAATAGATTTTGATAAACTACTTTCATAGTTGCCTTTACCTTTTTCTTCAGAGATTTAAAGTTTGTGAACTTACTTCACTTGTAAGACAGGTTTATTCTTAAATATTTTATTTTAGAGCTATTTTAAAGATTTATGTGCTTATTTTAGGTGCATGAATACACTGTAGTTGTCTTTAGGCACACCAGAAAAGAACACCATGACAAATGGTTGTGAGCCAGTATGTGGTTGCTGAAAATTGAACTCAGGACATTTGGAAGTGCAGTTAGTGCTCTAAACTGCTGAGATATCTCTCCAGTCCCCCTTTGAGGCTATTTTAAATGGAAGTGCATTCATGATCTCCTTCTCTGTAGGCTTTTGTGTGTGTTTGTGTGTATGTGTGTGTGTTGGTGTGTGTGTAGAAAACCAATAGTGTATAACTTGATATTATATCTGCCACATTGCTGATTTTTTTATGGTTTTGAGAAGTTTTCTTTATAATTTGGGGGCTCTTCAATGTACAGTACAATGTCATTTGAAAATAGGGATAGTTTGACTTATTCTTTTCCCATTTTTATCTATTTAATTTCACTCTTTGCTAGTTATTTCTAGCTTATTTTGAAAAGGGGTGGGCATAAAGGACATTCCTGTTCCTTTCCTAACTTCAGAGGAATTTTGTCAAACTTTTCTCCATTTAGATGAGTTGTCTGTGATTCTCAAATAGAACTTTTATTGTATTTCTTCTAGCCCTACATTATCTGTGTCTTCTTGCACTGAGGTATGTTTGATTTTGAAAAAGACTTTTCTCCATCTATTGAGATGATCATGTGATTTTTGTTTTTAAGTTCATTTATGAGGCTAACTCTATTTATAATATGCATATTTTAAACTATCCCTGCATTTTAGGATAAAGCCTGGTTCACCATTGTTGATAATCTTTTTTATATATATTTACATTCTGTTTATAAGTATTTTATTGAGTGTTTTTCAGTCTGTTAATCAAGATTATTGACTTGTAGTTTTGTTTTTGGTATCTGTACTCTATGATATTAGATAGATATTGGTTTCATATAAGGAATTTTGGAGCTTTCCTTTTGTTTCTGTTTTTTTTTTTTTTTTTTTGAATACCTTAAGGAAGACCAGTTCTTTTTTCTTTCTTTCTTTTTTTTTGATTTCTGGTAGAGTTTTACTGTCAATCCATCTGGCTCTGAAATTCCTTTTTCATCTGGGAGACTTTTTATGATCATAAAAATCTCCTGATTTAAGTTGTTTAGGTTGCTGCCTTCATCTTGATTTATTTTTTCTGATTTGGAAATACTACATCAGAATTCATTGTTAGCATACATTAATTAGTATTAACAGATATTGATAGATAATGGTAGGCGTTCCCTCATGCTCCTGGAACTCTGGTTCCTGCCTAAGTTACTGCCCCCCCACAGCCCCCACAAGAGAAGCATGGCTAGAAGTCATGTAGACAATGTCTCTGCTTCTGACCTTCAGGCTAAACTCCTCCCCATTTACCTAGCAACAGTAAAGACAATAAAAAGGGCTATTCAGTCTCTCCTAGCTCTCTTACTTGCCTCTCTCTTTTTTTAAAAATTTTTTTATTATTATTTTCTTTATTTACATTTCAAATGCTATCCCAAAAATTCCCTATACCCCCCCACCCCTGCTGCCCTACCCACCCACTCCCAGGCATTCCCCTGTGCTGGGTCATATAAAGTTTGCAAAACCAAGGGGCCTCTCTTCCCAGTGATGGCCTATTAGGCCATCTTCTGCTACATATGC
>NC_034613.1:15824480-15842208 GCF_900095145.1 Mus pahari | reverse complement strand
CAGTCCTGGGAGTCCAGCTCTCTCCTGAGTCTCAGTGGTCAGATTACTCTCTGCAGGCAAGCTCTCCTCTATCAGGGAAGAAGCACAGAGGCTTGGCATTCAGATCTGCCTCCTTGCTGAAGATGTAGGCCCAAAACAGGGCCTGTCCCAGAAGATGTGTTGCCTCTGCAGTTTATTCACTCACCTGCTCTGGCAGACAGAGCCCTCAGAGGTGGCCACCTTTCCTCTGGTGAAGAAGGTGTCCAAATTTCTGGAGTCTGAAACAGGGTCTGTCCCAGAAGTTAGTTTGCTTCTGTCTGTCCAGAAGCTGTGTAGCTTCTGCGGTGCATACTTTTGCTAGTCCTGACTGGAGCCCATGCAAACTGGAGTAAAGATCTATTATGACTTTTTTTTAAAATATAGAATATATATTTTTAATTTATTTATTATTATTTTCTTTATTTACATTTCAAATGCTATCCCAAAAGTTCCCTATATCCCACCCCCACCCCTGCTCCCCTACCCACACACTCCCACTACTTGGCCCTGGGCTTCCCCTGTGCTGGGTCATATAAAGTTTAACAAGGTGAATTGTAGTAGAATCTCTTTTCCCTCATCTCTGATCAACCCCTTGCTATTTTTTAATCCATACTTATATCCTTCTCTGTAGTGTCTTTTGCTCTTTCTTGTCTCATGTATCCCTGTATTCATCTCCCCCAAAAGAGGAAGTGGGATATAACGCAAATCAATGGAAATTGTATGAATTTGATATATTACTAGATACCCATTTTAGACACAGTAGAGTCATAGGCTATATCAAACTATTTTCCTTTTTCAATGAACTGCCCTGATCCTGCTTTAAAGAACAAAGCTATACTGCTATAACTAAAAAGAAAACAAAGCAAAACAAAACAAAAAAACATACCTGCAAGAAATCTAAAGCACGAGGAATGTAAGAGATGGCACCCCACATAAAAGATAATCTGGCTTACTTAAAAGGCAATCTCCACTCTTATACCTGTATCGTTTGGTGGCTCTTTGTTTTCTTTCCACAATACTCTTGTCTTTCTTCACTTCTTTAAGTTTTACTAGACTGTCTTGGTCCATCTCACTGCTGCTTGGCTTGATTCTTTAAACGTGGCATTACTTTCTTCATTGGTTCAGTATATTTAAATAATTGTGGTGAAGGTTTGATGTGTAAAATTGAATGACGACTTAGGTCCAGGCAGACCAAAATTCAAATTTCAGCTCCTCAAATGAGGAACACGGCCTTTGTGGCTTGTATATTTGAGCTTTTTACTTACACTGACTGTGTGCTTGAGTAGATTTAGAACTAGGTCTATTCTTATGAGGTGTTCCATAGAGACAGATACTAGTTTAGCCAGGAGGTGTTATGAATTTACTAAAGGGCATTAATAATCAAAGATAGAAATGAAAGAATTGAGAAACCTATTCCTTGTCTCCTTCAGAAAGATTTGTTTGCTCTTCCCAGTTTTCTAGTGTTTTGCTATATAGCTTAAGTCGATCAGAAACTCATAATGTAACCTAAACTTGACTGATTCAACTTGTGGCAACCTTCCTGCCTCTGCCATCCGGAAAACTAGGATCACAGGCATGAGCCACCATCATATCTGGGTTATCAGTTCCTTATCTTTAGTCTTTTTTTCATAGACTTTTCAGTTATCAAAGCACATGGCCTTCTCTGATAGGCTCAGATCAGTTACATTTCTAAGAATGGACAGAGAGGGAATATGAACACACAAATAACAGGTTTCAAAATGTTCACACATATTCATTATTGTGAACTCATGATGAATTCTTGCAGAGGTTGGTTATCTACGTTTCTTGTTATGAAACTAGATCTTAAAGAAGACAGACGTAACTACTATGTTTGAAGAGACTCTTACCTTGCAGTGGAAACAAACTATGAAAAAGAACCACATGATATTTGACAATCACCAGGAGGAGATTCTCTTAAGGAATTGTAGAAGCTTCTGTCTACAGCATACTCATAGCACATAAGTGCTTATGACGGAGGAATGAGAAATCAGTTAGATATGAGAAAAAGAGATAATAGATACAAGAAATCTTGCAAGTAGCAAATTTTATATAAACACTACAGATATTTAATTAATGATATAAGTTCTATGGGCAATATTTCTTGCTAATAACTGTTTAAATGAATAATCTATAACTAAGCATCCATAGGCTACTATAAAGCATCAATGGCAAATTCTTTGCATGGGTCACGATTTTGGCACTGACAGAGACTTAGTGGGAACAATTAAAATAACTACCACAGCAAAATTATTTATTCAATAAGCCTATAGTTAATCATATTAATAGGAAAATCAAAAATAAGCTAGAAGACTTGTAATTTCAGGGCATCCGAGAGTAATATAAAACAGTTCCATAACTTAGATGGCCATTCAGGCTTTACTACTGTCAGACAGATTTTTAAACATAATATTTGGTACCATATATTTCTCAAAGCCCTTTCTGGGTACCATTTGGGGTATATACTACAAAACTATATGTATATATAGTAATAAAAATCCAAAAGGTTAAAAAGTTTAGACAAATGTGTACATTTTTTTTAAGTTTTTCCTCTGAGATGCCTATTATATTACCTGAAACCTGAAGCTCTGTATATGTCAGAGTTGCATGGTATGGATGACAATCATGATGGAGACTATTATTTCTATTGTTGATGGAGACCCAATTTATGGCTGTGATCTGTGTTCATGCTTGAGAATATGGTGAATTTGACAGTCCATCCTGATACTCAAGGTTATATTGAGTTAAGTGTTCTGAGCTAGCACTTGCAATCCAATTGATGTCTGAGATCACACCTTCCATAGGAAATTCTGTTGATGACTCTGATACATTCATGTTGTGCCCACAGCCATGTAATGTATAAGATCCAAATTACCACCAAAAGTGATAGAGATGTCAAAAATCTATCCTACCACTGGAAAAGATGTGCATGACCATAATATCTTCTGCCATCTGAATTGATACTGAAGTTAATGTTGTATATCTGGCAACAGGCACCATTCTATTGCCCAAGATCCATACTGCCTTTGGCAACCTTGTTATTAGTGATCTCCTGCTGCTACTGGAAATACTGTGGGTCTGGAGGGGCTGTCTTAGTTAGGGTTTCTATTGTTGTTACAAACACCTCGATTAAAACCATTCTCGGTGTGTAGGAGGATCATTTCACATACATCATCAAGTGAGGTCATCTTGCATAACAGTAATCCAAAATGTCTGTAGAAACTATGATGATGTCAATCATCCATGCTTCCCCAGAAGCCCTGTTTAAATCCATGGTACATGATGCTTCTGAGGAGAATGTTAAAATCAAAGTTCCCTGAGGCCAGCAGACTCTTCAGAGAAGTTAAAGGTCACCATTTCATCAGGTCATTTTGAGTTCCATGCTCTGAGATATGTTAGGTCAAGGTCACATATATAGTGGCAACAGTCACCACTGTATATCCATTAGACTTCAAGCTTCCAGCAGGCATGATGTCAGTTATCTGTGCTGTCACATGGGACCACAATAATACGAGTGTCTTCAAATATCAATGGAAATTTATTTATGTTTATTTTCCACACTTCAGTCCAATTTAGGAGATGTTTCCTGCCAGCTTAACCATTTTGATGTCATGATACATTCTACCATTAGAAAAGAGGTTTCTGTACAAGGTTCTAATGGTCATAGGTCTGGCTGTGCATAATACTTCCTGGCACAAGAAAAAAATGGTATATCCCAGATCAATGCTGCCGTAGGCACCAAGATCATGAGTGATACTTACTGCTACTTGGGACCTGAGTGATGACATCTGTGATCCTAACTGCAAAGGGAAGTATCTTGATGTCATTCATTAATGAGGCCACAATGTTCATATCCAAAGTCAGTGTTGTCTTAGAAGAGCTCCCTGATGTGTGAGATCCCTGAAACCGAAGAGTCTTTTGTGAAGTTCATGATCAGTAGTGCTGTCTAAAGTCTTAATGATGTAAGTGCTATGTGCTGCTACTGGAGACACATTTGATGCCTGTGACCCTACCTGAAACATGAAGGTATTCTGATGTCATTGCTACATCTGTAACCAACAATCCTGATGGAGTGCATTATTCCTATTACTGATGGATACCCTGGTGATGGGTATGATCTATTTTCCTTCTGGAGAGCTGTCAGAATTCCACGTTCCATACTCATACCTGAGATCACATTGAGGTGCGTATTCTGAGCTGGCACTAGAGAACAGATTGATGGATGAGATCCTACACATCACAGGGAATACTGTTGACATTCCTGACATGCATGTAGTCTCCAATGTTGAACATGGAAAGTATTTTGATGCCTGTGATCCTACCTGTAACAAGAAGCTATGTTGTTGTCAATGGTACATTCTCTGACAACCAATCATGCAGAAATCCATTATTCTTATTGCTGATGGAGATCCTGGTGATGGCTATGATCTGTGCTGCTGATTGATAATCTAATAAATTTCAAGGACCCTACTAATGCTGGAGGCATATTGATGTAAGTGTTCTTAGTTAGCACAGGAGATCATATTTATGTCTAAGATCCTATGTCACAAGAAATTCAGTTGATGTTCCTGATGCATGCATGTAGTCCCTTTTGTCATTCATGTTGTATATAAAATTGCCACTATCCTCAGAAGTGGTAGTGATGTCTATTTTCTTTTTTCTTTCTTTCTTTTTTAATTAGATATTTTCTCTATTTACATTTCAAATGCTATCCCAAAAGTCCCCTAGATCCTCCCCCCACCCTGCTCCCCAACCCACCCACTCCTACTTCCTGGTCCTGGCATTCCCCTGTACTGAGGAATATAACCTTCAGAAGACTAAGGGCCTCTCCTCCCATTGATGGCCTACTAGGCCATAATCTGCAACATATGCAACTAAAGACACAAGATCTGGGAGGCACTGTTTAGTTCATATTGTTGTTCCTCTTACAGGGTTGTAGACCCCTTTAGCTCCTTGGGTACTTTCTCTAGTTCATTCATAGGGAATCATGTACTCCATCCAATAGATGATGGTGAGCATCCACTTCTGTATTTTCAGGCACTGTATTTTCATAACCTCACAAGGGACAACAATATCAGGGTCCCGGAAGTCAAATCTTGCTGGCATATGCAAAAGTGTCTGGGTTTGGTGGTTGTTTATGGGATGGATCACTGGATGAGGCAGTCTCTGGATGGTCCTTTCTTCTGTCTCAGCTCTGAACTTTTTCTCTGTAACTCCTTCCATGGGTATTTTGTTCCCCATTCTAAGAAGGAACAAAGTATCCACACTTTGGTCTTCCTTCTTCTTGAGTTTAATGTGTTTTGCAAATTATATCCATTTATCAGTGAGTGCTTATTATGTGTGTACTTTTATGATTGGGTTACCTCACTCAGGATGATATCCTCCAGATCCATCCATTTGCCTAAGAATTTCACAAATTCATTGTTTTTAATAGCTGAGTAGTACTCCATTGTGTAAATGTACTACATTTTCTGTATCAGTTCCTCTGTTGAGGGACATCTGGTTTCTTTTCATCTTCTGGCAATTATAAATAAGTTTGCTATGAACATAGTGGAACATGTGTCCTTATTAAAAGTTGGAACATCTTCTGGGTATATGCCCAGGAGAGGTATTGCTGGATCTTCCAGTAGTACTATGTCCAATNTTCTGAGGAACTGACAAACTGATTTCCAGAGTGGTTGTACGAGCTTGCATTCCCACTAACAATGGAGGAGTGTTCCTCTTTCTCCACATCCTCACCAGCATATGCTGTCAACTAAATTTTTGATCTTAGCCATTCTGACTAGTGTGACGTAGAATCTCAGGGTTGTTTTGGTTTGCATTTCCCTGATGATTAAGGATGTTGGACTTTTTTTTCAGGTGCTTCTCAGCCATAGAGTATTCCTCAGTTGAGAATTTTTTGTTTAGCTCTGTACACCATTTTTTAATGGGGTTATTTGATTTTGTGGAGTTCACCTTCTTGAGTTCTTTGTATATATTGGATATTAGTCCCCTTTTGGACTTAGGATTGGTAAAGACCTTTTTCCAATCTCTTTGTGGCCTTTTTGTATTATTGACAGTGTCTTTTGCCTTACAAAAGCTTTGCAATTTTATGAGGTCTTATTTGTTGTTTTGATCTTACAGCAACAGCCAATGCTGTTCTGTTCAGGAATTTTTCCCCTGTGCCCATATCTTCAAGGCTTTTCCCCACTTCCTCCTCTATAAGTTTCAATGTCTCTGGTTTTGTGTGGAGGTCCTTAACCCACTTAGACTTGAGCTTTGTAAAAGGAGATAAGAATGGATCAATTCCCATTCTTCTACATGATAACTGCCANTTGAGCCAGCACCATTTGTTGAAAATGCTGTCTTTTTTCCACTGGATGGTTTTAGCTCCTTTGTCAAAAAACCAAGTGACCATAGGTGTGTAAGAGGGAGAGAAGAGAGGAGAGGAGAGAGGAGAGGAGAAGACAAAGAGAGGAGAGAGGAGTGAGAGAAGTGAGAGGTAAGAGAACAAAGGAGTGAGAGAGTGAAGAGAGCCTAAACAGTCCCTTTTAAAGTATGCTGTCTTATCCTACTGTTGCTAGGTAACTGGGGAGGAGTTTAGCCTGAAGGTCAGAAGCTTGTCTACATGACGTCTAGCCATGCTTGTCTTGTGGGGGCTGTGGAGGGGCAGTAAAGTAGGCAGGAGCCAGAGTTCCAGGAGCATGAGGGAACACCTACTGTGTCATGTAGGTGAATTATGACCATTCTGGGGTTCAGACCTCAGATCGACTGGAGACCAGCCTGTCTGTGCATAGCCCAGTGCCACACAGAGTAGGTCTGAGACCCTGGAAAATCAGTGGGTACACACCAGAGATGGTAGGTGCCTCTATGCTCCCTGCTAGATACCTGGAACATGTGGCACCCTCCCCATATAAGGATAGAGTTAATCTTGCTAATGAGGTACCTAAAGACCCTAAGGGTTTAGCCAGTAAGTTTCCCTTCCCAGACATTCCTCCCTGCAATAAGGTCTACCCTGTGAAGTTGATACAGTATTTACCATGATGAACAAACAATAAAAAGTTTGGAAGCAAGGACTGTCTCTTTCATTGAGAACCACCATGGGGAGCATGAAGCAGGCCTTCACTTACAGAGCCACTCCATAAATCTCTTGTAGAAGGCCCATCTGCACTCCCAGTCATAATGGCCACCAAGATAGAACTTTCACCAATGAGCAAAGCTTGAGCTCCCATTTCCCTGACTGGAGTTAGTCATTGTCCTCTGCCAAATGCCCCTGACTCTACTCTCAACTCCTTGCAACTCAGCAGTGCCTGGATGTACAGGAATTTGGGAGCACTGGGTCCTGCCCTCATCTCAGTCTAGTGGATCCCCAACACTTAGTTCCCAACTCCTCTCTGTTTTCCTACCACTAAGTGTTGCTCTGTGCTTCCCTAAAACCAAGCACTGATACAGCAGCTGCTTGAGATAAGTGCAATCAAGCTTTCAGGGTTTTTGTTTTCCCAGCATCTGCGCCCTGCTGTGGGGCAGAATGCAGACCAACAGCAAGTCATCAGAATGTTAGTGATGCCTGCTGTCACTTTGGACCAGGTTGGCAATATCACTGATCTCAACTGCCAATTATCATAGTTTGAAGTTATTCTTCTCTGCTGCCCCTAGGAACAATGTTGACATCTATCATCACTGTTAAGCCTGAGGAACGTGGAGATGTCTATGATCCCTGTTTTCAGAAGAGTCTGCCATGAAGTTTGTGGCTAATACTGATGTCTAAGTTCATGTAGAATTAAGTATTCTGAGTTGTCAGCTGAAATGAGTTAGATGTTTGTGCTTAGACATACTACCAGAAGCTAAGTTGATGTCAGTACTACAATTGTCACCAACAAACAAGATGATGTCCTTTATTGCTATTGAGATTCTACCTGCCACAGGAAGCTATGATAATGTCCCTAATATAAGCATATAGCTCTTGCTGTAGGCAATATTATGTATAATGTCATTACTGTCACCATAAGAGGTATTTGTGTCAGTGATCCATCCTATGACTCAAGAAGACATTTTTATCCATAACATCTTACCCTTTAGGTATATATTGAGCCACTGATATACCATCCAATAGACACTATGGTATAGCCCAAGACCCATGCTTTCATAGGCAAACTTGTCAGTGTTCCCTGCTGCCATTGGGAACCACACTAATACCACCAATCCAATCTGCCTTCAGAAATTATGTTGATGTCCATCATCCATGCCACTAACAGTATCCATGTTGATACACATAGTCCATGTTGCCTCTGAAGAGATTTTTAATACCAAGTAGCCCAGTGGCCAATGTTTATGGTCAATACTGTTGCTTGAGGTCATGTTGTGAAGTGTTCTGAGATATGTTATATTGAGGTCATTGATGTAATGTGTGAAAAGACACAATTGTGTGTCCACAATCCTTGATGCCAGGAGCATCCAGGATTTTGGTGTGCTCTGCTGCCACTCAGAACCACATTAATTTGAGTTACTCCAATTGCCATCAAAATATATACTGATATCAGCAATCCATACTTCTGCCATCTGACACCATGTTAGGTATATGATATGTGCTGCCAGCTCTAACCAGTTTGATGCCAAAGTTCCATCCTGCCAATAGAGTAGAATAGAGTAGTCCATGATCTTATATGTCCTCTGAAACTATGCACATGTCAATGAAACTTCCTGGCAACAAACACCATGGTTTATCCCAGATGATGGCTGCCACTGACCACCAGTGTATGATGGATTCCTGCTGCTACTTTGGATAACATTGACTATATTGCAAAGGAAAATGTCCTGATATCACTTTACCCTGCTGCCTGTGATAACCATGTTAATATCTCTAGTCAGTGTTGACTCTGAAGAGTTTGGAGATATCTGTGAGCCCTCTTGCCAGAAGAGTCTATCTTGAAATCCATGGATAATACTGCTCCCTACATTCATGTTAAGTGTATTGAGCAGCCACCTGAGAGATGTGTGTGATCCTACTTGCAACTGGAAACTATGACAATATCAGTACTGCCTGCTATCACCAGCAAACAAAATGTTGTCCATGGAACTTCTTGAAATCCTACCTGACTCAGGAAATTATGGTGATTTCCAGGATGCATGCATGCAGCCCCCCAATGTAGACCATATTATGCAAAAGATTTCCCCCCACCAGATTTGTTATTCATGACAATGAGCCATCCTGCCAGAGATATGTGCTCACATTTGTAACCACTTTGATGTCAATGATCCATGCTGCCACTGGAGAAGAGGTTTATGTACATGATCACTTCTGCCCTCTGAGACTTGGCTGAAATCACCAATATAACTGTCAATAAACATCATGGAATCAATATTGATGTCAGAGCTGCACATCTGCTTCATATGTGTGGGGGGAGGGGGTTCAGCTGTATGTGCTCCTTGGTTGGTGTTTCAATATTGAGATCCTCAAGGGTTCAAGTTAGTTGAATTTGTTGGTCTCCCTTTAGTGTTCCTATATCCTTCAGGTTCCTCAATATTTTCCCCACTTCTTCCATAAGAGTCTCCAAGTTTAAATGTGGGTATCTGTATCTGTCTGAGTCGGCTGCTGGTGGAGCCTCTCAGAGGACAATGTGCTCCTGTCTGGAAGCATAACACAGCATTAATAGTGTCAGGGATTGATACTTGCCTATGGGATGGGACACTAATTTGGCCACTTATTACTTGGCCATTATTTAAGTATTTGCTCTAACCCGTATCCTTTCATTTCTTGTAGACAAGATAAATTTCAGGATAAAATTTTGTAGATGGGTTGGTGTGACTATAGCTTCACTGGGATTTCTGTCTGATTACAGGAGGTAGCCTCTTCAGGTTCCATAAGCCTAATGTTATGAGTCACAGATAAGATCACTCCCATTGACTTTTGGGTGCCTCCACACTCCCAGGTCTCTTTCACATTTTCGAGATACCCCACACACCTCTTCACACCTGCAAGTTGCAGATTTTTCTTTCCCATGGCCATATAGACATCTCTCCTGTCCATCCCCAAACCTGATTCTGACCCCACCATTCCCTTATTCATCTCTTCTCCCACTCACTTCCCTCTCTCCATCTGCCTCCTATAAGAGTTTTCTTCCCCCTTTTAAGTGAGTTCCAGTCATCCTTGCTTGGGATTCTCATTTAGCTTCCTTGAGTCTGTGTAGTATAGCAAGTATAGTCTCTATTCTATAGCTAATTTTGACTTATAAGTGAGGACATTCCATGCATGTACTTTTGGATCTTGGTTGCCTCACTCAGGATGAGATTCTCAAGTTCCATCCATTTACCTGAAAATTTCATGATGTCTTTATTTTTTTAAATAGGTGAATACTACTCAATTGTTTAAATGTACCAATACTACTTTATCCATTCTTCAGTTGAGAACTTCTAGTTTGTTACTGGTTTCTGGCTATTATCAATAAAGCTATGAACATGGTTGATCAAGAACAGTTGTAATATTGTTGGAATGACTTTTGGGTATATACCCAGGAGTGGTACAGCTGGATCTTGAGGTAGAACTATTCCCAGTGTTCTGAGAAACTAACAAATTGATCTCCAATGTGGTTATAATTTTATTCACTTTCACCACCAAATCAGGAGTGTTTTTCTTGCTGCACATAATCACTAACATGAGGTATCACTTGAATTTTTGATCTTAGCCATTCTGATGATGGAATCTAAGAGTTGTTTTGATTTGCATTTCCTTGATGACAAAGGACGTTGAACATGCCTTTAAGTGCTTCTCTACCAATCGAGATTCCTCTGTTGAGAAAGCCATTTTGTTCTATGTCTCATTTTTAATGGGGTTATGTGGGTTGTTGCTATGTAACTTTTTGAGTTTTTTATAAATTTTATATATTAGCCCTCTGTCAGATGTATGGTTGGTGAAGATCCTCTAACAATATTTAGGCTGCTGTTTTTTACTATTGATAGTGTCCTGTGCCTTACAAAAGCTTTTCAGTTTCATGAGGTCCCATTTATCAGTTGTTGACCTTAGAGCTGGAGCCATTGCTGTTATGTTCAAAATGCTGTCTCCTGTACCAAGGAGTTCAAGGCCATTCTCCATTTTCTGTCCTATTAGATTTATGTTGAGGTCTTTGATCCTTTTGCACTTGAGTTTTGTGTAGCATGATATATATGGATGTATGTGCATTCCTCTACATCCAGACATCCAGTTAGATAAGCACTATTGGTTGAAGATGCTTTGTTTTCCCCCTTGTATACTTTTGTCTTCTTTGTCAAAAATCAAGTGTCCATAGGTTTGTGGGGTTATTTCAGAGTCTTCCATTTGATTCAATTGACCCACCAGTCTGTTCCTATATCAATATCATGCAATTTTAAATATTATTGATCTGTTGTATAGCTTGAGATCAGGGATGGTGATACCTGTAGAAGTTCTTCTATAGTTCAGGATTGTTTTAGCTATCCTAGGGTTTTTGATCAATCCACATGAAGATGAGAATTGTGTTTTCAATGCCTATAAAAATTGTGTTGGAATTCTTGTGTGAATTGCATAGAATCTATAAATTGCTTTTGGTAAGATGGTCATTTTCACTATCTTAATCCTACTGACTCATGATCATGGGAGATCTTTCCATCTACTGTTATGTTCCTCAATTTCTTTCTTCAGAGAGTTGAGGTTTTCTCATATAGGCCTTTCACTTGCTTGGTTAGATGTACACAATATATTTTATATTATTTATGGCTATTGTAAAGGATTATTATTATTATTATTATTGTTTTCATAATTTATTTATTGGCCCATTTATCATTTTTAAAAAGGATGGCCACTGATTTCTTTGAGTTAAGTTTATATCTAGCTAATTTGCTGAAGGTATTTACAAAATCAGGTTTGTATACTATCATATCATCCAAAAAATAATACTTTGACTTCTTCCTTTCAAATCTGTATCCCCTTGAGCTCCTTTAATTGTCATATTGCTCTGACTAGAAATTCAAATACTATATTAAATAAATAGGGAGGGCATGGGCAGCCTTGTCTTATCCCTTATTTAGTGGAATTGTTTTATATTTCTCTACATTTAGTTTCATGTTGACCATTGGCTCCCCATATATTGTTTTGATTATGTTTCGGTATATTCCTTGTATCGCTTATCTCTCTAAGACTTTTAACATGGAGCGGTGCTGGATTTTGTCAAAGGCTTTTTTGGCATCTTATGAGATCATCATGTGATTATATTCTTTTGGTTTGTTAATATGGTAGATTATGCTGATTGATTTTCATTTATTGAACCACCCCACAATCCCTGGGATAAAGCCTAGTTGATCATGGTGGATGATGTTTTTTATGTGTTCCTAGATTCAGTTTGTAATTTTTTATTGAGTATTTTTGCATCAATGTTCACAAGAGAAATTGATATGAAGTTCTCTTTATTTTTTTGACTCTGTGTATAGTTTCGGAGTCAGGTTGACTGGTTTCATACAATCAGTTTGGCAGTGTTCCTTTCTTCTGTTCTACTTTGCTTTATATAGTCAATTTTGGAGAAGGATTCAGGAGGTGCTAAAAAGTAGTTATATTCTTCTGTATTTGGGGTGAAATACTCTATAGATGTCTGGTTGGCCTATTCAATGTGTACTGTCTGTTAGTTTTATTATTTCTTTTATTA
Organism: Mus pahari; assembly: GCF_900095145.1. NCBI lineage: Eukaryota > Metazoa > Chordata > Mammalia > Rodentia > Muridae > Mus > Mus pahari. Next base: position 15,829,543 of record NC_034613.1, on the reverse strand, counting down.
GTTTTTGTCTGGATGACCTGTTAATTGATAAGGGTAGGATGTTAAAATCTCCCACTGTTAATGTGTGGGGTTTGATGTGTGAGTTAAGCTTTACCAACATTTGTTTTACAAATGTGGGTGCCCTTGTGTTTAGGGCATAGATGTTCAGAATTGAGATATCATCTTGGTAGATTTTTTTTTCCTGTATTAACTGTCCTCTGCCTCTTTTGATTAATTTTGTTTGAAACTTTAATTCATAGCCATGACAATATCTTGTGATCTTTGATAGTTTCTATAAGGTCCCTCAGCTGCATCCAACTTGTTCCTAGCACTGTAGGTTTTATTTGGTGGCAGCTGATGTCAAGTTGGGGCATTGCCTTTTCTTATTGTTTGGTCATTACATTTCAATTACTTTCATACACACACACACACACACACACACACACACACACACACAAACACACACACACATTAGAAATATTCTATAGTAGCTAGTTTCTACTTGACTTTATAAATGCTTTTAATGTTAAATGGGGCACTCAATATGGAAAGTATCTGTGATTTCTGTCCTCTATATAAATTGCTATCTCTTATTGCCAGGTATAAATCCATGACTGGTCCTAGGCCCTGTGTAGATAAGTGTTGTCTTTCTTGTGACAACTGCCCACTTTCTTCTCTGTCCTATACCTTCTTGTCAGGAGCTTGGAGTGTGTGTATGAAGAGTAGGGTATAGGGTGCTTTGGGGATAGCATTTGAAATGTAAATGAAAAAATATCTAATAAAAAAAGAGTAGGTTCAGGCAACCTTAAACTAGAAGCTTGGTAGTAGAATGGCTATACAATGTCTGCAGACACGTGGGAGGACTGACCACTCTATGGCAATGGTCCTCAACTTACCTATTCTAGGTATTCTGTACTTATTGGCTAATATGTACTTATCAGTGTATTCATAGCATGCATTTCCTTTTGGTTCAGGATTACCTCACTCAAGGTGATATTTTCTACTTCCATCCATTTGCCTGCAAAATTCAGGATGTCCTTATTTTTAATAGCTGAATAGTATTCCATTATGTAAACAAACCAAATTTTCTGTATCCATTCATCTGTTGAGGGACATTTGGGTTCTTTCTGGCTTCTGGCTATTACAAGTAAGGCTTCTATGAACATAGTAGAGCACATAGCCCTGTGGAATTGTAGGGCATAATTTTGATATATGCCCAAAAGTGGTATACATGGGTCCTCAGGTAGAACTTTTTCCAATTTTCTGAAGAATAGCCAGATTGATTCCCATAGTGGTTGTACTAAGTTACAATTGGACCAGCAGTGGAGGAGTGTTCCTCTGTTCTTCCACTTCTACTTTAGCTTTGTGCAAGTTGACAAATGTGTATCAATTTTCATTCTTCTATCGGCGGACTGGCCAGTTAGATAAGCACCATTTATTGAAAAATGCTTTCTTTTTTCCATAGTATATTTTCAGCTTCTTTGTCCATAGGTGTGTGGATTTATTTCTGGGTCTTCGATTCTATTCCATTGATTGACCTGTCTGTCTCTGTACCAATGCCATGTGGTATTTATCACTATTGCTTTGTAGTATAGCTTGAGGTTAGGGATGGAGATTCCCTCAGAAGTCCTTTTATTGTTGAGAATTGTTTTGTCTATCCTGGATTTTTTTGTTTTTTCCATATTAAGTTGAAATTCCTTTCTTTATGAAGAATTCTGTTGGAATTTTTATGGGGATTGCATTTAATCTGTAGATTGCTTTTGGTGATATGGCCATCTTTATTATGTTAATCATACCAATCTATGAGCATGGGAGATCTTTCCATCTTCTGAGGTCTTCTTCAATTTCTTCAGGGATTTGAGGTTCTTGTCATACAGATCTTTCACTTGTTTGGTAAGAGTTACACCAAGATATTTTATATTATTTATGGCTATTGTGAAGGGTGATTTTCCATTTCTTTTTCAGCCTATTTATCATTTGTATAAAGGAAAGTTAATGATTTGTTTGAGTTAATATTATATCGTGACACTTTGCTGAAGTTGTTTGTCAGCCGTAGGAGTTCTCTGGATGAATTTGGGGGATTGCTTATATATATTAACATATCTTCTGCAAATAGTGATACTTTAATTTCTTCCTTTCCAATTTGCATACCCTTGATCTTCTTTTGTTGTCTATTTACTCTAGCTAGAAGTACTGTATTTGATAGATAATGAAAGAGTGGGCAGCCTTCCCTTGTCCCTGTGTTTAGTGGGATTGCTTCTACTTTCTCTCCAATTAATTTGATGTTGGTCGTTGGCTTGCTATGTATTGTCTTATTATATTTATGTGTGTGTCATGAATTTCTGATCTCTCCAAGATTTTTAACATGAAGTAGTGTTGTATATTTCAAAGGTATTTTCAGCATCTAATGTGATGATTATGTGACATTTTCACTTGAGTCTATGGATATTGTGCATTATGTTAATGGATTTTCATGTATTGAATCATTTCTGCATGCCTGCAATGAAGTCTACTTGATCTTGATGATGGTTTAGATTTGTTTTGTGAGATTTTATTGACTATGATTGCATCAATATTCATTGTGAATTGATGCACAATTCAGTGAAATTGATGTGAAGTTCTCTTTCTTTGATTGGACCTTGGTTTAAGTATCAGAGTAACTGTGGCTTCATAGCATGAATTAGGTCGTGTTCTTCTTGTTTCTATTTTGTGGAATAATTTGAGGAGTATTGGTACTAGCTCTTCTTTGAAGGTCTGGTAGAATTCTACACTAAAACCATTTTGCCCTGGATCTTTTTTTTTCTTCATGAATTCTTCTGTTATCTGAGGGAATATGGGCCTGTTTAGTTTACTTATTCTTGATTTAATGTTTATATGTGGTATCTGGTCTAGAAAAATCATCTATTTCATCTAGATTTTCCAGTTTTGTTGAGTATAAGCTTTTGTAGTAAGTTATGATGATTTTTTTCTTGGATTATTTCCTCAATTTAAATTTAGAATGTTTTCCCCTTTCCAATTCTCCCTTTGGAAACCCCTCATCCCATCCCCCCTCCACCTGCCTATATGATGGTGCTCCCCAACCCACCCACTCCCATCCTCCTGCCCTGTCATTCCCCTACTGGGGCATTGATCAACATCAGTTATGATGATTATTTTCAAATTTTCTCAGTTTCTTCCATTATATATCCTTTTTCAGTTTTGATTTTGTAAATGGGATACTCTTTCTGTGCCCTTTATTTAATTTGGCAAAGGATTTATCTATCTTGTTGATTTTCTCAAACAACCAGCTCTTAGTATTGTTGGCTCTTTGTATAGTCTTCTTTGTTTCTAATTGGTTGATTTCAGCTCTGAGATTGACTATTTCCAGCAATCTACTCCTCTTGAGTATGTTTGCTTCTTGATTTTCTAGAGCATTCAGGTGTGCTGTTAAGTTGCTAGTATGGCATGTCTCCAATTTCTTTATGAAAGCATTTAGGGCTATGAATTATCCTTTTAATACCACTTTCATTTTGTCCCATAAGTTTGGGTATGACATGTATTTATTTTCACTTAATAAAATATATAATAAAAGACTATAAAGTCTTTTATTTCTTTATTTCTTCCCCGACCAGTTATCATTGACGGGAGAGTATTCAGTATCCACAAGTATGTGGGCTTTCTCTTGTTTTTATTGTTATTGAAGACCAGCCTTATTCCATGATGATCTGCAAGAATGCATGGGATTATTTCAATCTTCTTGTATCTCTTGAGGCTTGTTTTCTATTTGAATATATGGTCAATTTTGAAGATAATTCCATAAGGTGCTTAGAAAAAGTTATCTTGTTTTGTGGTCAAATATTCTGTACATATTTTTTAAACCTATTGAATTTATAACTTCTATTAGTTTCACCTTGTCTCTGTTTGGTTTATGTATCAGTGACCTGTCCATTGTTGAGATTGGTGTGTTGAAGTTTCCCAATATTGTTGTGCGAGGTTCATTGTGTTCTTTGAGCTTTAGTAAAGTTTCTTTTGTGAATTTGGGTGTCCCTGGATTTGGGACATAGATGTTCAGAATTGAGACTTCTTCTTGATAGATTTTTTTTCCTTTGATAAGTATGAAGTGTCCTTTCCCATCTCTTCTGATAACTATTGGTTGAAAGTCTATTTTAGGTGCTTCTCAGCTAATTGATATTCCTCAGTTGAGAATTCTTTGTTTAGCTTTGTACTCTATTTTAATAGGGTTATTTGGTTCTCTGGAGTCTAACTTCTTGAGTTCTTTGTATATATTGTATATTAGCCTTATATTGGATGTAGGGTTAGTAAAGATCTTTTCCCAATCTGTTGGTTGCCAATTTGCCCTATCGACAGTGTCCTTTGCTTTACAGAAACTTTGTAACTTTATGAGGAACCGTTTGTCAATTTTTGATCTTAGAGCATAAGCTGACCCATAGGAGGAACACCAATGTGGGCCAAACAGTGCCCCCAGAGCTCCCAGGAACTAGACCACCAACCAGAGAGTGCACATGGAGAGACCCATTGCTCCAGCTGCATATGTAGCAGGGGATGGCCTTGTTGGAAGTCAGTGGGAGGGGAGGCCCTTGCTCCTGAGAGGGCTCAATGTCCCAGTGTAGGAGAATGCCAGGACAAGGAAATAGGAGTGTGTGGGTCTGTGAGCAGGGGGAGTGGGGATGGAATGGGTTTTTTTTTTGGGGGGGGGGCAGGAAAAGGGATAACATTTGAAATGTAAATACAGAAAATATCTAATAAAAAAGAAAAAAATTCTATTTTATTGGACATTAGAATGGCTATTCCAGCTTCTTTCTGGGAATCATTTGCTTGGAAGACTTTTTTACCTCCCTTTAGTCTGAGGTAATGACTGTCTTTGTCACTGACATGTGCTTGTATGCAGCAAAATGCTGAATCCTGTTTATGTGTCCAGTCTGCTAGTCTGTTTTTTTTTTCTGTGATATGTCATTTTTTTTACTTTTTAAATTATTTTATTAGATATTTTCTTCCTTTACATTTCAAATGCTATCCCGAATGTCCCCTATACTTTCCCCCCACCCTGCTCCCCTACCCAATAGATGACTGTGGGCATCCACTTC
>NC_034613.1:15821952-15824100 GCF_900095145.1 Mus pahari | reverse complement strand
GTGTGTGTGTGTGTGTGTGTGTGTGTGTGTGTGTGTGTGTGTGTGTGTGTGTGTTTATCTTCTTTTGGGTTTGTTGTGAGATATTTAATTTCTTCTGTCTTCTTGGGTATAGTTACCCTCCTTGTGTTGGAGATTTTATTCCAGTATCCTCTGTAGGTCTAGATTAGTAGAAAGAGACTGTTTAAATTTGCATTTGCCATGGAATATCTTGGTTTCTCCATCTATGGTTATTGAGAGTTTTGTTGCATATAGTAGCCTGGTCTGGCATTTGTGTTCTCTGAAGTTCTGAATGAAATTTGTACAGGATTTTCTGGCTTTTAGAGTCTATCTTGAGAAGTCTGGTGTAATTCTGATAGGTCTGCTTGCTTATGTTGCTTGGTCCTTTTCCCTTAGAGCTTTTGATATGCTTTCTTTGTTCTGTGCATTTATTGTTTTGATTATTATATGAGGAGAGGCTTTTCCTTTCTGGTCCAATCTATTTGGTGTTCCATAGGCTTCTTGTACATTTGTCTTCCTCTCTTTCTTTAGGTTAGTGAACTTTTCTTCTATGATGTTGTTGAAGATATTTTCTGGCCCTTTAAGCTGGGAATCTTCACCCTCTTCTATTCCTATTATTCTTAGGTTTGATCAGTTCACTGTGTCTGGAATTTTCTGTATGTTTTATATTAGGAGCTTTTCACACATTTTTATTCTTTGACCGATGTGTCAATATCTTCTATGGTGTCTTCTATTCCTGAGATTCTGTCCCTTCTATCTTTTTTATTCTATAAGTGATGTTTACATCTGTAACTTTTGCTCTCTTCCCTAAGTTATTCATCTCTAGGGTTGCCTCCATTTTTGTTTTCTTTATTGTTTCTATTTCCATTTTCAGGTCTTGGACTGTTTTGTTCAATTCCTTTACTTGCTTGATTTTAATTTCTTGTAATCTTTAAGGGATTTATTTGTTTCCTATTTAAGGTCTTCTACCTGTTTGCCTGTGTTTTCCTCTATTTCTTTAAGGGAGCTGTTGATATCCTCCTTAAAGGCATCTATCATCTTCATAAGATGGGATTTTAGGTCAGAATCTTGCATTTCAGGTGTGTTAGAGTATCCAGGGCTTGCTGTGGTGGTGGAAGAACTGGGTTCTGATCGTGCAGAATTGCATTGGCTTCTGCCACTTAAGTTCTTGAGCTTGCCTGTCACCATCTGGCTATCTATGGTGTTAACCAGCCTGGGTGTCTCTTACTAGAGCTTGTATGCTTAGAGGTAGGTAAAGCTCTGTGACTTGGGTTAGAGCCAGCCTCCTGAGTGGCAGACAGTGCTGCCACTGGTTAGGAGTGGCCTACTTTTTCTCTGGTTAGAGCAGGCCTCTTCTGTAACTGGTTAGGGCAGACCTCCTGTGTTCCCGGTTAGGATGAACCTCCTGGTTGTCAGGTAGGCTTCGGCTTTCAGGGACAGGATCTGCCCCAGATGCAGATGGAGGTACATACCAGAAGGACTATGCCCCTGGTTATGGCAGACCTCCTGTGTCCCTAGTTAAAGTAGACCTCCTGTGTTCCTGGTTACTGTAGACATCCTGGGAGGCAGGCAGGCTGTGGGGTGTGGGAGGATATTAGACCTGCTAACATTGCCTGGGTGGAGAGAAGCAGAGCAGAAGGTATGTTGAGCTTAGGCTGTGGGCTGGGGGTCAGAGTAGGCCCCACATCAGTTGGGCTCTGTGAGTATACCAGCTGGCATGAATCTTTGGGTAGGAATCTCATCTTTGTCTCTGGATATGGCAGACCTCCTGGGAGACAGGCAAGGTCTGTTGTATGGGAGGGTATTGGGCCCACAGATCTGGCCCAGCTGGAGAAGCAGAATGAAAGGAAGATGGAGCAGGCAGAATAGTTCCTGCATCAGCTGGGCTGAGGTTTCCCAACTGGCATGGGTATTTGAGTGAGAATCTCAGCTTTGTCTCTGGTTCCTGCATACCTCCTGGGAGACAGACAGGCTGTAGGGTATGGGAGGGTATCAGGCACAGTGATCTGGCCTGGGTAGAGAATTACTTGAAAATTTTCTCTTAGACTCAGTGATCCATGGCTGACTATGTAGGAAACTCAGAATTTATTTACTGTTCATGAACTAGAGAGAGAAGAGAAGAGAAGAGAAGAGAAGAGAAGAGAAGGGAGG
>NC_034613.1:15816877-15821936 GCF_900095145.1 Mus pahari | reverse complement strand
GAGAGGAGAGGAGAGGAGAGGACAGGAGAGGACAGGAGAGGACAGGAGAGGACAGGAGAGGACAGGAGAGGAGAAGGGAAGAGAAGAGCGGAAAATTCAGACACACACAAACATGTGCAATGGCTGAGCCTGAAGAAGGCTGCACTGCTACTTTCTTGAGATAATTGCTCACATGTTTTTCTGAGCAATTTTTATACTCCAGAAGTTCATAGTAAGTTTATAAGGCAATGGTTCATGCTACGGATTTAGCATCCTTGCGTTACAGCAGAATTGTTTACATGTCTTCCCATTAAGAGTAATACCTGATTAAAAATTCATTATCTGTTCCTACCCTCAGTAAGTTCATTATAATTTGGAAGCAGTATTTTCTTATATCATGAATTAGCAAGATTTTGTCAAGGGACAAATCTGCCTTATATTATTTTGACTTCCTATATAGATAAACTAGTCCATTATTTATTTTCTGTCCGTGCATCTATAATAAGTTGCCCATTCCCAGTTTATGACCTTAAGTTACCAAATAGTGGCCTCATTCCTAAGGAATGGTTCCTAGCTTTTAAATTGTTCCCGGATTGTTTTATTTTCTAAATGCACTTTGCCCATGACACATGAAGGTTTACAGAGCTCAATTTGCAGCTTTTATTCTATAGGGCACTTGAGATTACTTGTATAAATTTAGTAATTCTAGAAAATCATTATTTGCAATTATGAAATCATCAGTTCTTCTACAAAACATTACTAAATAAAAATATATCTTCATATTGACTATGAAGGAGATCTGTGCAATATGTTGGACTGATGCCCAGGAATCATCATCCTCTGTATTAGTGGCAGGAAAGCATATCAGCTGCAAGTGGCATTCATGAGTTGAAGTCTCTGAGGACCCAGCATCTCAGAGCACATCCATTGCAACCATGTAAGGGATTAGGCCATCTCTAGAAAACTCACTTTCCTACACGGCTTTTTGCAGATGAGATATGCTTAACATAAAAATATGCCTTTCTTATCTCAAACTAGTAGTGAGTCTGTGATAAGACAAGATTGATTGGGCTCTCTGATGGTTTAATTACATCAAAATGGAAGGACTTTATAGTGTTAACAGCATAGCAGCTGTCATTGAATAAGGTAAGGGGGAGCAGGTAACAACACGCAGTTCCAATATGGCCCAGAATTCATGCAGTTGGAAGGAAGGAGTACGGCAAGGAAAGGGATTTGGTGTTCTCAGGGCCCCTAGTGTCTTGGGGACATAGCTAAATTTAGTATATATAATTATATATCCAAATATATATAGTATTTAATATATGAAAATATATACGCTATTATATAGGAAGATCAGTATTTTCTAAATGTAACCAACTGTGATGCAACTTTGGTGAGGGGCTGAGATACAAAGTACCTTTACTGGCAATTAGAGATCACTGACAATGTAGATAGAACCTTGCTGTTGGGGTAATGTTTGCCTATTGTCCCAGAAACCATTGAAAGACTGGGTATATTTACTGTGGCCTAGGGTCCAGCCTAGAAGGCACTCGGCCACTGGGAATACCATAATATCTGGGGCCTGGTCAAGGATAAGCTGGGGGAGTTTTATAACCTTGTCTGCCATGAGAAATAAATTATCCCAAAAAGTTGTGATAGTAGGCAACATAGTGTAGGCCAGGTGCACCCAATAGATGACTGCCATGAGGGGCTGAAACAAGACCCCTGTGCAGAGTCCTTTGGTTGGTAATATAGGGTTCTGCAACCAATGTTGGGATGGTAATGGTGTAGCAACACATTATTAAGGGTCCCATTTATTGTTCTTCTTTGTTGTCTCACTAATTTTTATCTCATTAGTGGTTGATCTACTACCTTGTAAAGAAAAAATAGGGGTGAACTGTGTGGTAGGAAGGGTGCATCCAGGTGAGGTTCCCCATTCTGAATGGAGGCTAGGGTATCTGTCATAGAGAACTCAAATAGAAGCCTTTGAGGTTTAATATGGTATTGAGTGTCCACAAAAAAGGAATAGTTGCCCAGTATAGATCTTATCAGCTATGTCTGCTAGCCCTGAGGCTCAAGGCCTATTTCAGTTCTTGAATCAAGATTTTTAAGCAACTAGAGTCAGAGTGGCCAATTAGAATCCTGTCCATGTAATGAACAATATGGAGGGTAAGATGCTTGATAGTGTCCCAAATGAGCACGTGGCAAATGGTGGGGATGTTTTTCATGCCCTGTGGCATAACTGTCCATGGGTATTGCTGGGCATGCACATTAATATTGACTGCTGGTACTGAGAAGACAAAGCACAAAAGAGTATCCATAAGGTAACACTGAAAATCATGCTAAAAATTTGAGTCAAAGCATGGCAGACAGATGACATAGCACAAGTTATAATTGCCTCAGTAAAAAACCTGTTCCTGTCTCTAGCTGCATATATAGCAGAAGATAACCTAGTCAGTCATCATTGGGAAGAGAGGCCCCTTGGTCTTGCAAACTTTATATGCCCCATAGAGGGGAACGCCAGGGCCAAGAAGTGGGAGTGGGTGGGCAGGGGAGCAGGGTAGAGGGAGGGTATAGGGGACATTCGAGATAGCATTTGAAATGTAAATGAAGAAAATACCTAATAAAATAAGTTTAAAAAAACCTATTCATATTTGTTGGGTTTCAAAAATAATCTAAATGAATGGCCTACTTTTATGTTTTGGACAGAAAAACATCTCTAAGAGCAAAGAGCACATGTTGCTCCAACTGCGTAGGCATTAAATATCCAATGCAACTGATGGAAGTCACTAGATTACAAAAAAGAACACAGAGGTGAATAGAGAAAGATGCAGTGAGAGAGACCTCTCTGTCTCAATCAGGGACCCAAAGGCATAGGCACTGGAACACCTATTATTTGCAATGCTGACTGCCTGGAGAAATTCACTGAGAGGACATCTTCTTTTTAAAAATCATGTGCTTAAGGCAGTCACTTAAATTTAAGACAAACAAAATTCTTAATGTTAAAATAAGAAAAATATTGGACAAAATCTTCTGGTTTGCTATGTAGGTTTATTTTTCCTTTTACTTCTTTCAAATTGAAATTTTTCATGAAATGCAGGCTGCTGCAGACAGCTATGGCTCCATCCTGCTTGGTACACTCCTCTTAGGACATCATATTCTTACACTGCATGGAACAGAAAACCATCCCTTCTACAGGAATGAACTTTTCTCCGATAAGACACTTGCTGCAGCAAGAGCATAAGAAACATGCTGTGGATGCATGCCAGCTGAATATTTTGTAGGTTACTCTCTTCTCTTCTGGATCGATGGCATTGTGGCATCCTTGACACACCACAGCATGGTTCTGCATGTAGCAGCGCTTGCACACAGGCTTGGATCTGAGCATCACATATATTTTTCCTGCCAGGACACTGTGGCAGTCAATGCAACAGAAGTGTTTCAGATGCCAATTCTTGTTTTCTGCTTGGGTATATTCATTGCTAAATATTAGCTCATCACAGCCAGAACAACGGGGCTTCTCACTGTCACAGTAATGTCTGCCACAGTATAGCTTCCCATTCTTCCAGAAGTAAACCATGTCTACCAGGATTTCTCCACAGATGCTGCAGATAAAACAAGCCGGGTGCCAGAGTTTACTGTTGCCAGCCCTTTCAGCATAGATGACTGGGTCTCCTTCTTTCATGGGGTGTTTGCAGCAGTAACAGGAATATTGGCTCTTCTTAGATTCCTTAGACTTGTCCTTGGAGCCCACTACTGCTGTGCTGTTTCTAATTCCAGGGGGGTTGTGTACCTTGTCACCTTGAGCATTCATCTCAGAGAGAAGTTTCACATTACCTATTCCCAGAGCCTCACTCTTGTATTTTTTCACAAACTTCCTCATCTCCTTTACCTCATTGTAAGACAACTCATGGCACTTAGAAGGGTCCTGGTCATGTGCAGGGAGCTGCTTCGCCAACTGCTTCTTCCGGTACTGTGCCCCTTCTGAACCAGTCACTGGCTGCTTCTCCTTAGGCAGCATCTGCATGTACTGCCTGGCCAGTGCCTTGTTCCGGACAGAGGGAGTCCAATCATAGGTAACAGTGTTAATGCAATCCTTCTTCTTTGCAGGCACTGGATGTCTCAATACCATTCCATTGGGTTTGTATGTGGAAATTGCCTCTGAATTCAGCTTGGCGATCAGGTTGATGTACTTGGCATCTTCAAAGAGTCTTCCAACTTTCCTGTCCCTCTCAGTGCTCAGGAGTATGCCATGCTCTTCTTGCTCACATTTGCAGTTACGACATGTTTTCCTCCAGAAATGTAGTTCAAATCCTTCACAGTTTTCTTTGCACTTTCGACAGGGGGCTCCAATTCCTTGCTCATGACCTAAGCCCATCTGTTACAGAAGGGAACAAAAGGTAATTTATTACTATAATTTTTTAAAAAAATTATAATATATCATACTTTATTTCCACTTAATGCTCTTGTTGATGTAACTCCCAAACAAATCTTTTATGAGCTTCACATTGTTCAGCAAAGTATGTAAATGGAAGCTGCAAGTACGTATATAGCACACTTTATATTCTCATTGCTTTTTATCAGGAAAGAAAAGAAGCAAAATACAACTTTATAGAAGACTACAAATACTGAAAGTCACAAAACACACAAATTCATGTCTTTGACCCTTATGTGCCCTGAATACAAGCACAGGAAGAACACAGAGGGAAGAGAGCGAAAAGTAAACAAATGTATGGAATAGTTTAGGAATTATGATTACAGGATTGCTTTTTTATTAGATATTTTCTTTTTTATTATTATTATTTTCTTTATTTACATTTCAAATGCTATCCCGAAAGTTCCCTAGCCCCCCCCAGCCCCTACTCCCCTACCCACCCACTCCCACTACTTGGCCCTGGCTTCCACTGTGCTGGGTCATATAAAGTTTACAAGACCAAGGGGCCTCTCTTCCCAACGATGGCCAATTAGGCCATCTTCTGCTACATATGCAGCTAGAGACACGCGCTCAGGGGGTACTGGTTAGTTCATATTGAGGTTGCACCTACAGGGTTGCAGCCCCCTTCAGGTCCTTGGGTACTTT
>NC_034613.1:15813908-15816552 GCF_900095145.1 Mus pahari | reverse complement strand
TCCATTCCTCTATTGAGGGACATCTGGGTTCTTTCCAGCTTCTGGCTATTATAAATAAAGCTGCTATGAACATAGTGGAACATGTGTCCTTATTACCAGTTGGAAGATCTTCTGGGTATACGCCCAGAAGAGGTATTGCTGGGGCCTCCGGTAGTACTATGTCATATTTTCTGAGGAACTGCCAGACTGATTTGAGTGGTTGTACAAGCTTGCAATCCCACCAGCAATGGAGGAGTGTTCCTCTTTCTCCACAACCTCCCCAGTATCTGCTGTCACCTGATTGTTTCTTGCAGAGTTATTCCAGACTTTTAAAGAAGAGTAAGTTCTAGTACTTCTCAAATTTTTCCATAATTTAAGAACAGAAGGAACATCGCCCAATTCTTTTCATGATGCCACAATCAGCCTGATATCACGACCACACAATGAGTCAACAATGAAAAAGATTTATGGATAACTTTCAGTTATAAACATAGATAGAAAAATACTCAATAAAATATTTGCAAACGATATCCAGGAACATATAAAAAAAAAAAAAAGGTCATCCACCATGTGCAAGTTGGCTTTATCCCAGAGATGCAGTTCTGGTTAAACATATAAAAATCAGTCAATTAGTTTCACCATATAAATATAAACAAAGGAAAAAGACCACAGGATTATCTCATTAGACAGGGAGAAAGCCCTTGACAAAATCCAACATGCCATCATGATAAAAAGTCTCAGAGAGAGTAGGAATACAAAGAACATGGCTAAAAAACAATAAAGGCAATAAACCACAAGCCTATCGCCAATATCAAATTAAATGCAGAGAAACTCAAAGCAAACCCACTAAAATGAAGAACAAGACAAGGCTGCCTACTCTCTCCATGCCAGTTCAATAAAGTACTTGAAGTTTAATCTGGAGCAGTAAGAAAACTGAAGGAGAGCAACAGGATACAAATAGGAGGTGAAGAATTCAAAATATAATCACTAATCACAGGTAGAATGATTATATACACGAGTGACCACAAAGAATCTAATAGTATACATTAGCAACCCCAAAATCTCTACCTGATAAACAGTTTCATTTGTGTGTTAGGAAACAAGCAAATCTAAAAAGAATTAGCAATCCTCATATATACAAACAACAAATAGACTGAGAAATACATCATGGAAACAACACCCTTTACAATAGCCACAAACCATATAAAATATCTTAGGGTAATTCTAACTAAGCATATAAAAGCTGAGTATGACAAAATATTTTAAGTCTTTAGAGAAAGAAAATGAAGAGGATATTAGAAGAGGAATAGATCTCCCATGTTCATAGACTGGTAGAATTAACATAGTAAAAATGGCCATCTTACCAAAGCAATTTATAGATTCAGCACAATTCTGATCAAAACTCTTGTACATTCTTTACAGAGCTTGAAATGACAATACTCTAATTAATATTGAAAAACAAATTTCCCAGAATGGATAAAACAATGCTGAATAAAAGAAATTCGTGGTCATAAACATGCCTGATTTCGATCTTCCTCATGAACCCTGCGGAGATTGCCAAGGTCATCAGAGGCCCTCTAGAACACCCAAGACCTTGGGAACACTAGTGAATGGAATGCAACATCAGTTCCAAAGAATCATGGAGGGTCTAGTGCCAGCAGGAACAGGGACAAAGGAGCCCCACCCAACCAGCTGGGATCCATTTGGGTTGGGGTCAGCCCCACACCATCTTAGGCACAAACACAGTTGAGGGTGCCTAGGTCTCCTGAGGACTCTCCATGCCTCAGGCCCCCTAGCAAACACAGGACCTTGGGATCACTGGAGAGCATGTGGGTGGCAGAAGCAACAGAGTTTCTTGGACAGGGTCCCTCCAGGCCTTCATCCTTAGCCAGGAGGCAGAGCAGAGACCCAGACTCCTGGGCACCTTCCTTGCCAGAGAAGAGTCAGCCTCCAGGGAGAGCTCTGACCCCAGGACTCAGGAGGTGGATCAGAGCTCCAGAGATCTGGACACCTTCCCTGCAAGAGGAGAGCTTGCCTGCAGAGAGTGCTCTGACCACTGGGACTCAGGTGAAAGTTGGACTCCCAGGAGTGCTGACAGAGGCTAACAGAATTACAGGAGGAACAAGCTCCAGCTAGAGACAGCTAGAACATCTAACACCAGAGATGACCAGATGGTGAAAGGCAAACACAAGAATCTTACTAAAAGAAACCAAGACAACTGGGCATCATCAGAACCCAATACGCCCAACACATCGAGTTCTGGATACCCCAACACACCCGAAAAGCAAGACTCAGATTTAAAATCATACCTCATGATGGTGGTAGAGGATTTTTTAAAAAGCATTAATAACTCACTTAAAGAAATACAAGAGAACACTGCAAAACAGGGAGAAGTCCTTAAAGAATTACGGAAAAACACTGCTAAACAGGTAGAAGTCCTTAAAGAAGAAACACAAAAATCCCTTAAATAATTACAGGAAACCACAAACAAACAGGTAATAGAATTGAACAAAACCATCCAAGATCTTAAAATGGAAGTAGAAACAGTAAGGAAAACCCAAAGTGAGACAACTCTGGAGATAGAAACCCTAGGAAAGAAATCAGGAAACATAGATATGAGCATCAGCAACAGAATACAAGAGATGGAAGAGAGAATCTCAAGTGC
>NC_034613.1:15801735-15813413 GCF_900095145.1 Mus pahari | reverse complement strand
ACCAAGGTATTCCATGACAAAACCAAATTCACACAATATCTATCCACGAATCCAGCCCTTCAAAGGATAATAAAGGGAAAGCATCAATACAAGGACTGAAACTAAGGAAATGTTTACTGTCCCTAACACAGTATGAGACCTTCTGCCTCTCTGAATAATGGTATCCTTAATAGTTCATGTTTGTGGATGCCTCAAACATTTTCACTCTGTCTAATGGTCCTTTAAATTGTTTCTGACAATGTCACCTCAGATTTATTCCTTTAAAACAAGGAAGACTCACACTTTTCCCAATGTCTGAAGTGGAACTCAAATCATTTTTAAGGCATCAAGGGTCCTCTCTCAGGCATACACTGATTAAACCAGGAAAATCTCTGACAGACACACCAGAGGCTAACCTAATCTAGATAATACCTCAAAGGCGTGTCCACAGGCTCCTTTTCTTCATGATTATAGGTCTTTTTGACAATCCAAATAAAACACCACATCATCCAAATTAAAACTAATAAACATCAGAGAAAGACTAGACCATATATAGAATGGACCTGATAGATCCTTACAAAGTATCTCATTTAATAGATATAGCAGACACATTCTTCTTGGTAACTCGTTGAATACCCTCTAAAATATACCACATTTTATTTTGCAAATTAAGTATTAATAGATGCACGACAATAAATATAGTTTATTTTCTTAAATATACTAGAGCTAAAACAGAAATCAATAATGGGAAAAGCAGTGAATCTATACAAATATGCAGATGCTGATCAATACACTTATTTCACTAGGCTTAAAAGTTAGCATACAAAGAGAGATTCATTATGCCATTTTCACTCACCCCCTTTTCTTACTTATTTACTTCTTTATATGCCTACAGTCTGCATATATGTCTGTGCACACCATACATGCCTGGTGCCTGCAAAATTCAGAAGAGGGTGTCCGAACCCACTGTGACTGGAGTTACACATAGGTTTTACACAGCATGTGGGTCTGGAAATTGAACACAGGTCCTCTAGAAGAGCAGACAGTTCCTTTAACTGCTAAAACATCTCTCTAGCCTCCTCTCTTCGATATTATTCATCCACTGTATTAATATCACAGATCTCATGATTTCCACCTACTAGTTCCTTTCTTCTTTCAGTAGTTATCCAGTGGTGGTTTGAATGAGAAGTCTCCCCTGTTCTCAGGCATTTGAATACTTGGTCCCTAGTTGGTGACTTTTTTTAAGAGTCTTAGGAAGTATGGCTTTCCTAAAGGTATATCTCATTAGGGATGCAAATATATAAAATATAAATCTCAAATCCACATTTGAGAGAAAACTTATGTTAATTTCCTCTTCCAAATCTGTGTTATTTTGTCTAACATAATAATATCTACTTCCATCCATTTTTCTCCAAATGCCATGATTTAAGCTATCTTTTCAGCTGACCAAAACTCTGTTATATATATAAACTCATAATTGAAAGAAATGGTTCCATTTCTTAGCTACTGTGAATATTGTAGCAATAAATATGGATTGCAAATTGCAATTATGTCAGTAGTAAGACTTAGGCTGTTTTTTCTTTTTTGAGTGTTTGTCCAGGAGTGTTACTGCTAGACCATATAATGATTCTACTTTTTGAAAACTTATGTACAGAAAGAATTACACAGTGCTGTACCAGTTTACCTTCCACCAGGGACACAAATAGGAAAGGACTTCAAACATGTGCTTAAAAGTCTTCAGCAGAAAACTCATTTATAAATGCTTTCAGCAAAGCAGCATGACACAAAATCAGCATTTAAAAATCAGTAGCTTTTCTATATGCCAACAATGAATTTACTGAGAAAGAACAAATGAAACAAAAAAATTCCTAATAACATTTAAAAAATAATCAGGGCTGGGAGATAGTCCAATGGATAAAACACTTGCCACACAAATGTGAGTATAAGAGTTCACATCTCCAATACCCAGTGATGAGTGAGCATGGCTGCTCACCAATTCTCTGGACAGTTGGAGACTGGGAATCTCAGGGACAAACTGGATAGCTAAACAAGACAAACCCTGCTTCAGTAAATAAAGTCTGTAGAGTCATCAAAAATAAGCAGCATTAACATGTGTTATCTATATGCACATGCACATACATGCACATATAACCACGCATATGTGCACCTACATTTACATCCACCATCCACACAACCCACACATTCGAACTGACCCAATCAACACCTACCCACCAACCAATACATACAAACACACACACACACACACACACACACACACACACACACACACACACACACACNACACACACACACACACACACACACACACACACACACACACACACACACACGAGTTGGAGTTAGAAGAACATAAGCAGGAAGGGAAAACTAAGGTAAGCTTCCTAAGTTAGTGTCTTCTTGTTTCCAGAATACACTGCCAGGAGAAATAGCAGGAAAGTACATGAGTGATCACCTAAACAGGAACAATACAGGAAAGGAAAGGATCTCAGAGCCCTACTAGATATCCAATCCAGCATCTGTTTGACTGGCTTCCAGTCTTAAGCCTTTCCCATCCAAATATATAAAGTTAATCATTTGGACTTCTATGAGGCTTGATCTTCCATCTTTCCTGATTATTCCAATGTTTGTTCATGCCAGGGAATAAATTTGGCAATCATCTAGATAACAATGGTCATGTCCATTACACACATGCACATGAAATAAATCAATTAAATAATATGTATGAAAGTGCTGTAATGAAACTTATTTCTATGTATTCTGACAAAGAAAATAAATAAGTTTTAAAAACATATGAAAAAATATTAATTACTAAGCTAAATGCTATAAAATACACTATTTGTATATTTTCATTATTAAATTTACTGTGCATAAAAATTATTTTATTTGAACAACTTCATAATGTAGATTTTAGCAAGCATTTCCAAGTGTGTAGAATAATTGACAAAAATCTTAGCCAATCATAGATCAAGATCATCTTCAAATTTTAAATTCGGAGCAGAAAATTGACACTTCTTTTAAGTATTATCATGTTTAAAGCAGTCATTTGAATTGTGTGTGTGTGTGTGTGTGTGTGTGTGTGTGTGTGTGTGTGTGTATCCCAGGTGGTTGTTCTTTCTTGTTTTGTTCTTCTTGAGGCAGTGGAAGGTGAAGAGCATCAGTGGGAGGAACACTTGGTTTTTCTCTTTTTTTTTTTTTTTTCTTTTTTGGTGTTTCGAGACAAGGTTTCTCTGTATAGCTCTGGTTGTCCAGGAACTCACTGTAGACCAGGCTGGCCTCAAACTCAGAAATCTGCCTGCCTCTGCCTCCCGAGTGATGGGATTAAAGGCGTGCACCACCACTGCCCGCGGTTTTATAAGATGGAGGGTTGCTCTATAATAATAAAATGTTTACCTGCCCAAAGTTTAAGTCAATTTGCTGTGGTGGCTGACCTGCCTGTCTGAGGCCAGAAACTGTTTAATACCTCATCATAAAACAGCAAGAGATAAGTGAAAAGATTTATTGCTGATGCTACTTTCTCAGGTGAAACAGCCATATACCTCTTTTAAAAAATGGCCAACTTTTTTTGAACCTGAGAGGAAAGAAAGGAAAATAAGATGCAGTATACAGGAAAATATGCACATACACATATACATACATATACATTCAAACATTCATACACCCACACTCTGGCCAGGCCTGACCATCTGTCACAGTCCAATCCACAAATATCCATGCATGCTTACATGAATGTACATATACCTACACACTTGTAGATAGACATATAAATTTGAATGGATGGGTGGGTAGATAGGGCAAACCTCCCCAAGCAAATGATTCAACCACCAACTTTATTTCTTTTCTCTCATCTTTTAATACCTTGTTAGACAAAAAGTTCATTAGAAAATTACCTCAGATATAAAAAGCTATGTCAAATGAGAGTTACAGAAAGATAATTATATTAAGTTCATGGCAGTGTTTTATTGTAATACACTCATTGAAATTTCAAATCAATAGTTTGTACATGGATTACCTTATAATAGTGCGCACCTGTGATTTATCCTTAGATCTAAATGTTTTTCCTTGAATGCTCAATTGTCTCAAGTCTATTTCTCTTTTTAGTGTAATTATGAAAGCTCATTGTATTATTTTATTATTTTCTTTATTTACATTTCAAATGCTATCCCGAAAGTTCCCTATACCCCCCCGCCCCTGCTCCCCTACCCACCCACTCCCACTACTTGGCCCAGGCCTTCCTTTGTGCTGGGACATATAAAGTTTGCAAGACCAAGGGGCCTCTATTCCCAGTGATGGCCGATTAGGCCATCTTCTGCTACCTGCTTGTGGACGTTGTACATCGTGGTGCGGAGCCTAGTGCGCACCACGATGTACAACGTCCACAAGCAGAAAACAATGAATTTATGAAATTCTTGGGCAAATGGATGTATCTGGAGGATATCATCCTTAGTGAGGTAACCCAATCACAAAAGAAGTCACTAGATATGCACTCACTGAGAAGCGAATATTAGCCCAGAAACTTAGAATACCCAAGATACATTATGCAAAACAGAAGAAAACCAAGAAGGATGACCATTGTGTGGATACTTCATTCCTCCTTAGAATAAGGAACAAATTACCCATGAAAGGGTATAGGTACAGAGACAAAATTTAGAGCTAAGATGATAGGATGGACTATCATTTTATTTTTCTTATCATGCAGCCTTTACTTACTGTTCTAAGGAGTGGGCACACTTTGTTCTTGATTCTAACTTTATTACATCTTTTTAGCAACTAAGAGAACCTCTAATACTTTCCTCCTAAAATAATTTGAATCAAATCAGGAATTCTATATAATTATTATCCATTTGTTTATATAGAAACATCACAAGAAAGCACATCTTCTTTTTCTGCAGACATCTGCTCAAAAGCATATGCTAATACCTAGTGATAGTTATATATTTAATAACAGGAAAAGCACATTACTAGCAGGAATCTTTCCTAAAATGAATTTCTCCTGGGTCTTGCCTATGGAAGCAAATATGTCGTAAATTTTAATCCAAGTAGACTCATCTCAGGAAGATAATCTGCTAATTGTTAGCTTCTCCTATGATGGCTACTGACAACTCTGGTATGTAAATTCAACACTTTCAAGAAATTCACAAGACCAACAAAATTCTGGTGAGTCAAAAGTTATTTTGATGTGTACTGGTATAGAAGATAAGCACAGATAAAATTAGCCAAGAAGTGCATATATTCCAAAATTGTAAGAAAAGAATGGGATACCTGGCAGTAGATACTTTTAAAAACTGAATTTACAGGGATAAACTGTGTTTAAACAAAGAAAAGGGGCGATGAAGCATTCAGAAATTCCAAGGACAAAGAATGTGGCTAAATACTCAGGGAAATAATTAGATAGGAAAGTGCCCCTATGCTTTGGAATGATGCAAGACTTATTGGCTGTGTATTCAACAGGAAACAGAACTCCTTGACAAAAAAATACCTTTCATCCAGCAAGAACAAAAACTGTTCAAAGAAATCTGGCAATGTATGCAACAAGCAAATCAAGTTTTTCTGACATGAAATAATATCTTCATCCATATTCTCAATTTTATATGTTTTCACTGTATCAACTGCTATACAAATATGACATTTCAAAGAATCAACCTGAACAAGGGCTCTAAAAAATCATTCTGTGCATCTATACTACAACTGCTTCATTGGAATAAATTTGAATGCCCCATGTAGAAACAGCAATATAAGCCATTAGCCATATTGTGCCTTCAAGAGAATTATATGACATTTCAAAAACAATCCACATATTGAAATGTTATAGGGACCCAATATGTAAACTGATAGACAAAGCAATTATTTAAGGTGCTATGTTCAAGAGTCCAACCTTGTCTGAGTTCTGACTCTGTATACTTAATGAAACACAGATAAAAGTATTTGAAAAATAAATTTCATCTGTAGGATAAGTAGAGTATTATTTTGTTCTCATTCTCTAAACAATACCTATAATAGCATAGTGGTTGCAAGATAATATAATTGCAGCAAATATTACATAGTAATTTAGAGATGCCTTTCATCTTCCAGGAAGATGTTTACAGTTGTCACAATATAGTCTAGGATAAATTTCTATCAGATAGATCAACTTTAAAAATATAGAAAAATATTTGCAAAATCAATTCCATGCATTTTATTCTCCATTCAATATTATCACTTCCCTACCACAATATGCAAATGATGTCTAGCCCCAACAGTCTCTGAGGAGTGAGGGTCTGGATAAGCCTTTCCCACTCAGTTATGAGGCTACAACAGACATGATTGCAAGTCCTATCCTGGTACAAGAGGGACTTGAGAGCACAGTCTCCTCAGCACCCATTATCCTTTCCAATCATGCTGTCCCTTCAACAATTCCTTGTCATGGCCCCTGACAGTGGGCATCAGACCAGGTAGCACTCTGGACTCTAAGGAAGAAGATACTCAATGTCCCTCCTTCAAAAAGCTTGGGTGTTTGTCCTGCTACTGCATGCAGAACTGCAAGATGAGGCAGCTCAGGATTGGCCTATGCAGGTCTGACGACAGACATTCAAAGTCCCCCTCTAGAGCTTTGCCTGATTTCTGAGGCCAATGGTCCTGTGAGTTTTATGCATTTTGCCTTCTTGGCATATTGACAATTCTTGGGAAGGAAAACAGCTCTAAGAGTCTAATGCTTAACTGCTGCTTGTTGCGAGTCACCATTGGCAAATACATTCACTAACCCTTCAAGTGGTAGTAGCCCAGTTTCCTCATTTATTGTTCAATTACTTTATTGACTAAGTGGCCTGATAATGGAAAGGGGCCAATGAGCATCAGACTGGACTTTTTCCAGTCTGACCACAGGTGTTTGGCCACAGGTTTTCCAACCTCCACAGACTGGCACCCCATTAAGAATCACCCTTGCCTATTATGTCAGCCTGCTATAGAGACATGCACTTGCAGGGTTCACAGCCTCCATGTCTTGGGACCCCTTCAATTTCCCCCAACCAGATTATGACACCTTACCCCCATGGAGGAAGTGCTTGACCAGCAAAGACCTGAGGGACCTTGTACCTCTGGGGCAGGCTCCTTTGACTAACTTGGCATAAGTTTAGGTGCCCAAAGTCCTATGACGATCAGAGCTTCAAAAAACCATAATGCCCATATTGCAGACAATCTGCAGGAACTCAAAGCTCTTATAAAGGCTTTAGCCAATAAGGGACAATAGACCTTGTGAGCAAACTGATAGAGAACAAGGGATGAACAGTTCCATTTCCTCTGAAGGTTCCTGAGTTCATAAGTAACCCATTGACCAGAGAAACCAGACCATGTGATTTACACCCTGTCACCAGAAAAAAGTGTGGCCTCTTCCTTTGTGCCCATACCTGGGAAGGTGAAAAGAAGCCAGCCTAAGTCTACTGGGTTTGAAGAATCTATAGATTTTGACCAGTTGGGTACCAGAGCAATTGCAATATCTTCAAAACACAGTACTGGAGATGCCAGTGAAAAGTTCAAAGAAGATCACATCCTGCCTGGACCATCTTCTGATGATTCTGACCCACTGACCAACATGGACAGGTAATTTCCCCACATATTTAAGGTTTCTTACTGATTTCCCTGTTTAGCCAAAGAGGTCTAAAACCTTACACTTTTTCCCAAAACACTCATAAACTGACCCTATCCACCCAAGAGATTCTGGGATTAACCAAATGTTTTCAAGGGTCTATGGGACATTCCACATTTGCTCAGGAATCCCAAGGAACTCTCACTTGAGCTGAAAGAAAATCATACATGTCTCCTTTTCCAGAAGGAGGTTCAAAAGTTCACCCTCTACCCATGGGGTCTCTAATCTTTCCAATTCTCCTACAAAGAGAATTGGACAAGACCCCTGGTCAATGGGACCTACAGCAAATCCCATCAGACAAAGAGGGCTCCAAACCTTTTACTTCAAAAGGGGGACACAGTGGTTTTTCATTTCCCCCAAATGGATTAAGTCCTACCACCTCTCTCCAGGAGATTTTAACAACTTTGACAGCTGCCAAATTGGGCTGCTTCTCAGGAAGACAGCCACAGATGTTCTTCCTCTCCCCCAAAGGGGCCCTTGCATGCCACTTCTCCTAAAGTTTAAGTCCTTACCCTGCTGATCAAGGTGATTTCAGAACTTCCCACAATAAATCTGGAGGGATTTGAGAGTCCTCCAGCATTAAAAAAATGGGCTCAGATCATCCACTATAGCCCAAAGGGGCCTAAACTCAATCATGATTACAAAAATTAGTCTCACACTGTTCACACCTGCCCAAGAAGAAACAAAGCTTTCCACATCTACAGCAGGGGCTCAAGGACCTCTTCTATTTTCAAAGGGATTCTTCAGAGTTCCACACACATACAAGAAGTACAATCTCCTTATTTCATCCAAGGGACTCTTGTGCCTTCTTTTCATACACAAAATAATCTAGCACCTTCACCATCTTTTTCAGGAGTTCTAAGACCTTTCCAGTCTCAGAGGGCACTAGGATTGTCCACATCTACAGAAGAAGGTCAAAGACATATTTTAAAATGTATTCTCACTCAGGAGAGTCAAACATTCTTTAGTATGAAAAGGGACCCAGAACACCCCCATTCTGACAGAAGGAGACTGAGAGATGCTCCTTATGAACAAAGGGACTTCACAATGTTCCCATCAGACCAAGAGGACTCCATACATTCCACCAGGCACAAAAGAGCTAATACTATGCCAAGACACTCCAAATGAGCCATATGAACTCCACATTTGCCCAGGGTGCTGAAGTAGTAAACCCATCTCTACCTGCTCAGGGGTCTCTAGGGCATTCTACTCTTGAAATTTATACATATACATCAGAGACACTAGGGCATCCTGAACCTGTCCATGACTCTGATTCTACCCTATCACATAAAGGAACTGTGGATCTTTATGCTATAGTGAAATTCCCATTAAATAAATGGCTTTGGATGTGCCACATTTACAAAGATGTTCTAGGATATATTCTATCTGCACACAGAGTTCTGGATCCAACTGTATATGGACAAGGAGCTATGGAATCTGACATGCATACACAAAAGTCTGTAGCATCCTCCCCATCTAAAGAAGGGGATTCCTTTATTTCACCTGCACACATAAATCCATAGGATCTTCCTAAATTTCACAGGATATAGGGCAGGGGTTAGTATAGGGAACTTTTGGGATAGCATTTTAAATGTAAATGAAGAAAATATCTAATAAAAAAAAAAGTTGAAAAAAAGAGTATCAGCAAATTGCCACAATCACACAGGATGCTTTCAACTCTTACCCATCTGCATAAAAGGCTGTTAGACACTTCCACAAGTGTCTTCAGAACATCGTCAAAATACCCGAAAGGCTCCGTGTTCTACCTTATCTTCTCAATGGTCCGTGGAACCTGGTTTGCCCATCCAGTTGGCTATGATAGCAGACATCCCCATGAAAAATTTGTTTCCCTTTCTCCAAGTGAAGAAAGCTTTCTTGAAACTTCTACAAGTACACACAAAGATCTGGCAGCTTCCTTATATGCCCATGGGTATTTAAGTCCTCCCATGTATGTTCACAATGCTCTAGAAGAGGGTACATCTACACAAGGAGCTCCAGTACCTTCTCCTTCTGAAGCCATAGTCAAGACTTCTACATGTACACAAGTCATATTAAAACCTTCTCAATCTGAGCAAAAGGCCCTAGGATTTGAAAAGGGTGCTTCACAATTTTCTCCATCACCCTTTACCCAAGTGAAACTCTGCCATCCAGTTTCTTCAAAAAAAAAAATTAAGAGGTGATCCTTCTCACGAAGTGTATTTGAGAACTTTTGCAACTGAGGAAGACAATTTCAGCCTTCACCCTTCTGCAAGAAGGAGGTGTACATCACCAACTGCTGCCAAAGAATCATCAACAGCTATAATTTCTCCTCAAGTGATTACCACAACTTCTATATCTGTCCAAAGGCCTCGGACTGTCCCACATCTGACCAAGGGACTGTGGAACAATTTCCCCAAGGGCATGCTAGGCAATGCACATCATCCCAAGTATCTCAGAGACTACCCCAAAGGCCCTAGTATGTTCAACATCTGCCCCAGGGCTACAGGTCTTTTTTCATCCCTCTCAAGATCTTCAGAACATTCTCCCCATGTGAAGGGTGATATTTCTCTTTCTAGTTCAGACTTAAGGACTAAAAAACCTTTGCTATCTGCCCAAGGGTTTGAGGAAAAGTCCACATCTAAAAAACAAACAAACAAACAAACAAAAAACAAACCTCTAGGACTTCTGCCATTAGCCCCAGAGGGTCTGACAACATCCATGTCTTCCAAAGCACCAAATCATACTTCTGCCTCAATTCTTCTTGGTGGACAACATTTACCATCTCTCCTAGGGTTCCAGGTATCATCAACATATAAATAAAGGTATCTTGTTAACTTCACCATCTGCCCAAAGTTCTTTAGTTCTTCTTCCCCAGAAACTCCGTGTTGTTTTCCATTTGCCCAAGGAACAGTAGAACTTTGCCATCTGTTCATGAGGTTGAGGGAGCTTTTCCACCTTCACTAAGATACTTTGACACACTTACCCAACCTCCCAGGAGATATGAAACTTTCCTCAGTAACACAAATAATTTTAGAACCTTCGCCCCTGCCCACTGCTCAGGGGTTCTATAACCTTCTTCATGCTCACCTGTGTACCTTTATCTTTTTTGAATTCTCCTGTTAATGATAATTCTTTTTCTTTTTTGTTTTTTGAGACAGGGTTTCTCTGTGAAGCCCTTGCTGCTCTTGAACTCACTCTGTAGACCAGGCTGGTCTCGAACTCAGAAATTCACCTGCCTCACAAGTGCTGTGATCAACGGTGTGCGCCACCACTGCCTGGCATTTTGTTTGTTTGTTTGATTGATTTCTTTAATTTAATTTTATTTGTAATTCATTTTTACACTCCACATTCCATTACCTGCCCCTCCCCATCCATCTTCTGACTGCTTCACACCCCACACCGCCTCCCCACCCCACCCCAACACCCACCCTACCTGACCTCTAAACTTCCTGGGGCGTCCAGTCTTTTGAGAGTTAGCTGCTTCATCTCTGAATGAACACAGACCTGGAGGTCATCCACTGTATGTGTGTTAGGGGCCTCATTTCAGCTGGTGTATGCTGTTTGCTGGTCCAGTGTTTGAAAGATCTCGGGGGTCTAGATTAATTAAGACTGCTGGTATATCTACAGAATCACCCTACTCCTCAGCTTCTTTCAGGCTTCCCTAATTCAACAACAGGTGTGCACAGGATCAGGGGGCAGTGGGGAGGTAGAGGGGAACGTGATCTGGTATTTGGTGAGGAAAAAGGACTGGTGCCCTGAGGGCCAGCAGAAAGAATGTAAAAAGGCAACCTCAAGAAATAGGAGGTTGACACAAAGATCCAACAAGGAATGAGAACTTCAGACCAATTTCCCTTATGAATATCAATGCAAAAATACTCAATAAAATCCTCGCAAACCGAATCCAAGAACACATAAAAATGATCATTCATGATGACCAAGTAGGCTTCATCCCAGGGATGCAGGGATGGTTTAATATAAGGAAATCCATCAATGTAATCAACTACAAAAACAAACTCAAAGACAAAAACCACATGATCATATCATTGGATGTGGAGAAAACATTTAACAAAATCCAACACCC
>NC_034613.1:15799843-15801724 GCF_900095145.1 Mus pahari | reverse complement strand
TTGCAAACTTTATATGACCCAGCACAAGTGAAGGCCTGGGCCAAGTAGTGGGAGTGGGTGGGCAGGGGAGTGTTGGGGTCTCTCACCTCCACTAACCACTCTCCCTCTAAACATTGTGTTGTGCCCCTTGCAGACGCACAGGATTGCCGCTAAGAGGACCTCCCCAGATCTCCCAGAATGCAGAGTTGTTAGACTGCCCTACGTTGTTGTCATCACTGCTCACCATCGCTGCCCACTGTCGCTCGGACCAACCACTGACGTCGTCTCTGCCCACTCATTCGGACCCGCCTTCCAGACACATATGCGCTCATGATCGGACTGTGCGCCATAGAGAGAGACAGAGAGACTCGGGGGAGGGCTGAGGGTCCTTCCTTGTCTGATTAATACAATAATGCTCTGATTGGCGAAAAGCCAGGACATTTATTTCCTTTTGCCAACCCATCTTCTTTAGGATGTTTAGCCCTTCAGTATGAACCCAGAGAGTGCTTGTGCACACACAGAAAACCACTAGTTTCGTCCAAAGTGGCTGAAGACGGGGTAAACTTCAGGAGCTGCCGGAGCGCCATGCATGTAATAAATATGATATCGTGCATTCCGGGGTAAAAATGTTTTTATAGGCACGGTTATGAATTGAGTGATGAAATGCTTAACCCACACCTCATTCCTCAAAGGGCAGTGTACAAGGATGGGTACCGTCAGGCATGTTTATTGTCCGCAGTTCTACAAAACTGCACTTAGGCGTAAGGAAATTGGGTTTAAACAAAAAAAAATTTTTTTAAATCCTCCTGGCCACGGACTAGAGAGTAATTGTATTGTAATATTCTCCTGGAGACAGACCAAAGCCCAGAGACGCCTTGCTTTAGCTCTGGACTCCTACAGGAAAAGTTTGATACCTTCTGTGTATTTTATGTTTTGTGCACCAATTGTCCATGTGTCGAGTCATGTGCATTCTTGTTTTGTTGTCTGTATGAGTGGCCGTTCTGTGTTCCATGTCTAAATGTATTAGAGCTTGTTAAATTCTTGTTTGCTTTCGCAGTCTTGCTGCTGCAACCCTGAGGAGGCTGTGGCTTAGCCAGGAATCAAACCCAGTAGGAGGGCTCCTGCAAAAACTGCTTTTTAAAGAGTCTAAAGTTCTGTGGTCTAAATTTAAAATTTGTGTAGCCTCTTCATTGAGTCCTTGACTTGTTTTAAGGTTATAAAAAAGGCTCTACATGGCTTAAGTTGTTGATGTTCATTAAAGGTTATCTTAGTTACAGTTAGCTTTAAATTGGTTAACTCAGGGTTTGAGTAATTCAAAGCTTGGCAAGGTGTTTTAAAATTGGGCTTTGCCTTCCCAAGTGGGGTGGATAAAGCTCAAAATGGCCTTGGTGGGCCTTTCCTTTGTTCTCAAACTTTTCTTTTGTTTCAAAATCTGTGCCAAAAAAGTTCTTGTGGCCACACCCCCTGCCTTCAGGGAGGCTGTCCACATGTTACTAATGGAAAAGATTTAATTCAAAATTTATAAGAGATCAATCAGGCATTACAAGATGGCTTGACTATTTCATATAAAATTATTAAAGAGTTTGTTTTTACTTGATAATTGTTAAGGGTTTGCTTCTGGTAAACTGGTTATCATTAATAAGTTTTGCCTCTAAGTATAGCTTATACAGCTTACATTTTATAAAAATAATTTTTATTATCTCTGTTTTAATACAATAAGCTAAGAGTTTAAATTTTCAGCGTGGTAAGTATTAGCTACAACCTATACAAAGGTTTACCTGGAATCCTGCTCTCAGAGACCATATCCTTTTGATGTCTAAGGTTTTGGTTATGCTAAATAAAATTGTAATATTTAAGATTTTACAACAAAAAATTAAATTGCTTCAAAATGTTTATTTTTTT
>NC_034613.1:15790001-15799628 GCF_900095145.1 Mus pahari | reverse complement strand
GTCATTGATGTAAAATCATTTTTCTTCTCTAAGTAAAATCTTNACNTCCTATNGTNAAGGTGCTGTGGTACTAATTAAAATTAAAAATTCCCCTTTCCAAACAACAATCAAATTGGGTATTGCAAGATATTACTATTTGGCCTACTGCATACCATCATTTTAGTTACAATTGACAATCACCCTAAATATAAAAATTGCCTTTATTCATGCATTTGTATGCATGCATTTGTATGCATACACCCCTTTTTACTGTATTTATAGCAGCTTTTTATTTTGAAAAGTAATTTTTAATCAGATCACATGTCTATTCTTTTTAGCTTCCTCCTGTTTCAGCACAAATGATTAAACTGGGTGCTGTACAGTTTTTTGAAAAAGTTAATCAAGCCTTAAATTGTATATTAATGGTCAATATGTCTCAGCTTAAAGTTGCTCAAATATTGTTCGTCTCTCAAATGCTATAATTCTCAACTTTCGCAATTTGCAATTGTTTGTGCATATACAACTCATAAGATAAAAATGCTGTTCTCTTAAGAAGACTTATCTTTGGACGTTAATAATTTGTCCTAGCTTGCCTAGACAAGGCCTCATAAGACAATGCCATGTTAAATTGTTACCAGGCAGATTTCAGACCTTACATAAAAATAATTGGCCGTATATTCTTATTTGTACAAATAATATGGCTTACATAATAATTTGGCATTATCAAAGATAGTGTACGTCAAATTGTAAAAAAAATTGTTTCTAAGTGTCCTCAGCTTCTACCTAATTCCACCTAATGGTGTTAATTCTTGAGGACTTTTTCAATTACTGCAAATGGATGCTTTTAATTCTAGGTACTGCAAAACTTTTAAAAACCTTTTCCTTTTAACAAGAAAGGGAGGAAATATCCCTGTGCACATTATTTAAATCTCAATTGTTATACGCCTAATCCTAAACAGCTACCCTTATGGAGTAGGGAAAAGCTCATGCTTTCTCCACAGAATGCTGCAAAGTACAACTTTCAAAAGGTCTGTATGCCAAGCTAACTCACAGTGGGTACAATAAAACTGATTTAAAGTTATATTTCTAACACTCCCTTGCCTGCCTGCCTTGGTCCAAAATTGGAAAAGCTAAGCTGCCTTGTTTCAAGCTTTTAACTTTTAAAATAAAAACATTAAAAACTGTGAAATCTGGCTTATAAAGATCAGGGAATTATTATAACTCCTCCTTCCTCCATTGTGACCAATCACTCTAAATTCAATCTTAGACTGGTCTAGCTCCCCCCACACACCTGGGGCTATGGTCTAAACTGAGAGTTGTTAAATTGCAACCAATTGAAGTACTATCTGGCCTTTCCCAAAATGTTTGTTATCCTGTTCCCATTCAACTGTTTGGCTTTTCTCTCAGGCAGGTCAGCTACACCCAGACTGGCAGAGTGCAGCAAGTGCCATTCGGATTCACCTCACTACAGGAGCTGTGACAAAAACCTTTCAACATCTAAACATTATNGTGGTTTGGTCTTATTNAGTAATGCTGGCNTTAGGCCAAAATGTTAAANATATCATGTAAAAGTTACATTCATATTCTAGTATCTACCTAGGCCTGGGANATAGGGGAGAGGTGACATTGCATTTTTCACGAGATCTGTTAGAACACCCCCCCCCCCAATCAGGTTTTGATCCCTGGTAGTAAAATTAAATTCTGACTGGCCTTACACCAGATTTCTTCCTCAAGCTACTCCTGGGCAGGTCAATAGGACACAAATATATTTTTTGTGCCAGTCCAAAAAAATTAAATTTTTAAATATTAAAGGTGGAGATGTTGGGGTCTCTCACCTCCACTAACCACTCTCCCTCTAAACATTGTGTTGCGCCCCTTGCAGACGCACAGGATTGCCGCTAAGAGGACCTCCCCAGATCTCCCAGAATGCAGCGTCGTCAAACCGCCCTACGTTGTCGTCATCACCGCCCACTGTCGCCGCCCACTGTCGCTTGGACCAACCACTGACGTCGTCTCCTTCCACTCGTTCGGACCCGCCTTCCAGACACATCTGCGCTCATGATCGGACAGTGTGCCATAGAGAGAGACAGAGAGACTCGGGGGAGGGCTGAGGGTCCTTCCTTGTCCTATTAATACAATAAAGCTCTGATCGGCGAAAAGCCAGGGCATTTATTTCCTTTTGCCGACCCATCTTCTTTAGGATGTTTAGCCCTTCAGTATGAACCCAGAGAGTGCTTGTGCGCACACAGAAAACCACAGGGGAGCAGGGGCGGGGGGGTATAGGGAACTTTCGGGATAGCATTTGAAATGTAAATAAAGAAAATAATAATAATAAAAATAAAAATAAAAATAAATTAAAAAAAGAAAAAAAAAGAAGTAGGAGGTTGGAGAGACCCCCCAGAATGCACCAGAGACCTGGGAGATGAGAGACTCCCAGGAGTCATAGGGAGGGACCTTAGATGAAATGCCAGACAGTAGGGAGAGGGAACTTGTGGAGCCCACCTCCAGCAGGAAGACAGGACATCAAGTGAGGGATGGGGTTGCCATATCACAGTTGCACCTCTGACCCATAATTGTTTCTGTCTGAGAGAATTGCAGGGATGGAAATGGAGAGTAGACTAAGGAAGAGAAGGTCCAGTGACAGGCCCAAGTTGGGATCCAGCTCAAAGGGAGTTCCCATGGTCTGACTCTATTACTGAGGCTCTGGAGCACTCACAAAAATGGAACTATCATGACTGCATTTTAGAAGACCCAACAAGCAGCTGAATGAGTCAGAGTTGTTTGCACCCAACCCATGTACAGAAGCAGCTGACCCCTGTTGTTAATGATGATTCTTAAATGCTTTAACCTCCTTTCTAGCCTACCATCCACCAGAGGTAGTTGAAAAGAATGGATACAAAGGAAGTAGACCTATTTAGAAATGATTCTTTGGAGCAAATCCCATCCACTTGTCAGGAATTCAGTAGTTCAGTTCACAGGTCAGCAACAGCAGCCTGACTCACTTTCAAACTCTTCATTGATATACTATCAATCCATTTCAGTCAGTGCCAGGATAGCAACATCAGTGGCACAATCTAACACTAGGAGAATTTCTAGGCTGTGCCTCTCTTTGATTCTTCTTGCTAAATTATGTTGTGCTAGTTGTGCTGCATTATGTTGGCTTCTTACCTCCACCAGAATGCCTGTTGTAATTGTTGATCAGCTTCTAGAAGAGCTGACACCAATCCCTTCTAATCTTGTGGGATCACCCTATGCTGAGTAACCCAGTTATTTAGCATTTCTTTAACAAAAGAAGAATACAAACTGTAAGATACAATAGTCTTTTTAAAATACTTTAGGCCTAACATTTTATCAGTCACCAGGTCAATTCATTACAAGCCTCTCCACCATTGTTAGCAGTTTTATGTTGCAAAAAGACTGGGAAGGCTGAAGGTTCGCATGCCTGTACAAGCAAATTCTCTGGTGGTATACTTGGCTGCACATGAATCTGTTGTACATGTGCCATTTCTGCTCTTTGAGTCTCTTAGATGCAGAGCAGGGTGGTAGTTTACCTTCCTGCCTATTTGCTTTCCATTTTCATCATGTGGTATATTCTCAGTCTTATTCACTAACCCTGAATTTTTTTCTCCTCCCGCTTGTTGGGGTCTCCCACTTCCACTAATCACTCTCCCTCAAACATCAGCCCTTCACAGGCGCACAGGCATACCAGAGTTGCTACGGAGAAGACCTCCCCAGATCTCCCAGAATGCAGCGCCCTTGGACCACCCACTATCGCTCGGACCGCCTATGATCCTTGGACCCGCCCATGATCGATCGCTCGGACCCGCCTACCAGATGCTCATCTCTGCTTGTGATCAGACCGCCGGCAGCTTCAAAGGGACTCAAGGCCTATTCTCTTACAGGATGTTCAAGCCCTTCAGTAGGAACCCAGACTAGAGTGTTTCTGCGGGCGCAGGAACGCACACCCGATGGCACTTTTTGTTTTCCAGGCACTACTACCTCTATCTGCAAACTCTCTTAAAAGCATAACCAACTCTGCAATCTTCTCTAACAGAACAGAACTGTCAGGTTTCCCATTAAAGTTTTCCAAAACAGTATACATGAAAACTATGGAGGAAAACAGAAACAAACAAACAAACAAACAAAAACAAAACAAACAAACAAACAAAAAACAAAAACAAACAAACAAAAACCATCTCTGGTAGCAAGGCACGATACCACCCAGCTGTAGTAGCTTCCATTTTGCCAATCTCCTTAAGAACATTGCTAATCCCTCATATTCTATTTTCTCTACAATAGAAGCAGAGTTGCCCATTATGCCTAAGCCACATTGGGCAACACCCGTAACTATAATTTTTCATGTATCCTCCATGGGTCTTGCTTCACCATGTTTCTTTTCTTAGCACATGAGTCTATCATAGAAAAACTCGATGTGAGTCTGTCCTAGCTGACATCATTCTGCCAATCAGCCAGTCCACATGGGAGTACATAACCTTCATTATCTTCCCAAGAGGATGTCAGCTACACTGTTTCTATTAAGGAGGTATCAAAACAGGCTCTTTCTTTCCAAGAGGAAGAGAAACCTTCCATTAGGGCCAAACAGGGACCCAGGGCTTTGTTTTGCTTCCTATCATGCAAGGGCTCATATCTGTACTAATTCCAAAAGGGAGTGTGGCATCATTCCCTGATATCCAAGGAAAAATGCAGACATAACATATCCCAACTAGGGGACCTGAGTTCATTCCTCTCTTACCAAGAGAGAGTCACAGCTTCCCAATATGAAGATGTGTCCCCCATTTGTAACCTTTTAGTTATAGGAGCCACAAACATTCACATTCAGTTTCATGCAGTCTCCAAGGATCCCATGGTAAAAATGGGAGCTTTAGTTCTATTCTCTCCCCTAAAGGAGGTATCACACTTTCTCAGTCTGACCAATATGGCCTCAGACTCTCCTAGTCACACCAATTGGAAATTAAATATCTCCCCTTGTTTCAGGAAGCCTCAGAATGTTTCAGTTTGAAATAAAGGGCCTCTTAAATATCCCATCTAACAAACTGGGAATGAGAGATGCTTCTTGTAACAAAAGAGGATCCAGAAATTTGTCCTCTAATCAAGAGTGGGTCAGACCTTCACTTTCTGGCCTAAGAAGCCTCTAACTTACCCCTTTTGTGCAATAAGGCACAAGGGTTGCCCACCCTGCAAAATGGAACATCTAAAGCATCCTGTCTCAGAGGGGAGCCTAGTCAATACTCTCTTACCAGAGCATCTTCTGTTCTATTTATCCAAAAGCCACGTTCACATTTTCCTACCATGTGCTCCATATGAACAAAGGGAGTTGAAAACTTTTCTCTTCCTGTTAACCATCTTTCAGACCTATGACTTCCATTCCTAGCTGCCTCAGATGCACATTGGGATATCACATAGGGCCCTCTGACTAAAAACATGGCAGGCATTACCCTTCCAATTAGGTGTAGCTCAGAATTTCCTAGATAAAAGAACATGCTATATAATTTGTTCCCCATGGAAAATAGGATGTGCTTCTTCTGAACTATATGGCACTAGGCCTACTTCATCTTACCTAATGGGTGACAAATCAACTCCCTTTATCTACAGTGTACTGAGTGCTTCTTATTCTGATCCTCTGGCCTCATGACCTCTCTCCAAAGAACAGGATCCTGATGCCTGAGGTTGGAAAGCCTAAGAGTAGCCAGTAAAGCCTTAAACACAGCATATATACCTTAAACTTGGTCAGCAGAAACAAAGAAGCCATGTCCTTTATTTCAAAATTAAGCAACTTAGTATCAGGAGACCTAGCTGGGAACTGCCTACTAGCATATTGGAGACTGGATTGATTACACTGGTGCCTGGCATACATTATATGAAATTCTAGGTTCCCATTATGAATGGATAAGGAAATGTTTACTGTCCCTAACACAGTATGAGACCTTCTGCCTCTCTGAATAATGGTATCCTTAATAGTTCATGTTTGTGGATGCCTCAAACATTCTCACTCTGTCTAATGGTCCTTTAAATTGTTTCTGACAATGTCACCTCAGATTTATTCCTTTAAAACAAGGAAGATTCACACTTTTCCCAATGTCTGAAGTGGAACTCAAATCATTTTTAAGGCACCAATGGGGTCCTCTCTCAGGCATACACTGATTAAACCAGGAAGCCAAATGCACTCCTATCATTCTCAAGTAGGTCTCAGACCTACCTCTTCCAAACCACAGATCTTCCAAACTACTGTATGGTCTAAGAGAGCTTCTGATCTGTCCATTCTGAACCAGGGATTCTCAGATCTTCCTGGCCTTAATCTTATCTGTCTAAAACCAAATGCCTCACAATTTTCATCAATAACTCAAGAGGCTTTCAGATGTATCCCTGCAATATCAAAGATGTTAGGCATCTCCTAGTATTGAAGGGAGCATTAACACACCATTTCTTTGAGGACAAGGAAACCTCAGACATTCACTAATTGCCCAAATGTACCTCAGACTTACCATTTCCAGGACAAGGGTGTCACATACATCCTCAATAACTGAAAGGGTCCTGAGATATTCAATTTGGTCAGGAAAGTACTTCAGACCTCCTTAATCTGCCAAGAAGGTCTCAAATATAACCCTTTTAGAATCAACATGCAATAGAATTTCTGAAGTCACAATGGGGCTTTAGACCTATCCTTCTAGAATCAGAACAATTTTTGCCTCTACCTAATAACTCCATCAAGTCTTAGATATGCCTCCAAAGAACTGAACTAACCCATGACTTCAAGGGGTCTAATACCCTGATGGAACATCTTCTGAAGAGGTCTTTAGACATATTTCCTCTTACCATAGTACTTCATGTCATTAATGGTATGCCAAAGGAGGGCTGCTATAACAGAGTGAATAAAAATATTTTAGTCTTCTTATGTTGCAGGAGGTGTCTGATTTATGTCCCTCTGATGAAACAAGGTATAGAACTGACTCTGTGCCCAGGAGTGTATCTCAAACATTCAGACTCTGCAGAAAATTGCTTAAGACTGAATCCCTGTGACTAACATAGCATAGGTGCTTCTTCTTATGCTAATGGCCAATTCAGATCTACTATCCAACTAAGAGAAACCAGAACTTATCCCACAGAGCTTATTGGTTGAAAAGCACTTTTAACACCAAGATAGATGGATGGATGGATGGATAGATAGATAGATATATAGATAGAGCCTCAGAGATCTCTGTAGTCCTTGGCAAATGAAAACAAAGCAAAAACAAAACAAAACCTCAGCCTTGATCCAAGGCCATCTATTTTATGGTTGATCACAAGAAAGGTACCTGTCCTTCACGTTGAAACCACTGCTGCTCATTGTAAGTTTAAGTAGGGAACGGATCCAGGGATATTGATACAACCTGTCAGAAGAAACTACAGATTGCTGTAAAACCTGAAGTAGAGTACTCAGAGATAAAAAATTTGTGAAGTTCTCTCCACACCTGTTTGTCCAAGGGAGGACAAGACATTAATTTACTATGAAGAGACCCACACAACTTCCTGATATTGTAGATTGAGACTCAGATATTTTTCTTAATAAATGGCTCCCCAATATTTTCATCAGTGTAAGGTAAAATGTAAGTTCAGTACCTATGCAATGAAGAACCTCTGACATACTCTATCAAAGAAGATGGCTACATTCTCTATATATTGAACAAGGAAATTTTAGACACACACTATCACTTTTTTCTTTTTTTTATATTTATTATTTCTATTAGATATTTTCTTTATTTACATTTCAAATGCTATCTCTAAAGTTCCCTATAGCTCCCGCCCTGCTCTCTACCCAGCCACTCCCACTTCTTGGCCTGGCATTTCCCTGTATGGGCCATATAAAGTTTGCAAGACCTAGGGGCTTCTCTACCCACTGATGGCTGACCAGGCCATCTTCTGCTACATATGCAGCTAGAAACACGAGCTCTGGGGGTACTGATAAGTTCATATTGTTGTTCCACCTACAGGGTTGCAGACCCCTTCAGCTCCTTGAGTACTTTCTCTAGCTCCTCCATTGGGGGCCCTGTGTTCTATCCAATAGCTGACTGTGAACATCCATTTCTGTGTTTGCCAGGCACTGGCATAGCCTCACAAGAGGCCACTATATCAGGGTCCCTTCTGCAAAATCTTGCTGGCATGTGCAATAGTGTCTGGGTTTGGGGGCTGATGATTGGATGGATCTCCAGGTGGGGTAGTCTCTGGATGATCTATCCTTTCGTCTTAGCTCCAAAGTTTGTCTCTGTAATTCTTTCCATCAGTATTTTGTTCCCTATTCTAAGGATGAATAAAGTATTCACACATTGATCTTCCTACTTCTTGATTGACTTGTGTTTTGCAAATTGTATCCTGGGTATTCTAAGTTTCTGGGCTAATATACACTTATCAGTGAGTGCATATGAAGTGACTTCTTTTGTGATTGGGTTACCTCACTAAGTATGATGTCCTCCAGATACATCCATTTGCCCAAGAATTTCATAAATTCATTGTTTTTAATTGCAGAATATTACTCCATTGTGTAAATGTACCACATTTTCTGTATCTATTTATCCGTTGAAGGACATCTGGAGTGTTTCCAGCATCTGGCTATTATGAAAAAGGCTACTATGAACATAGTGGAGCATGTGTCCTTATTACCAGTTTGGACATCTTCTGGGTATATTCCCAGGAGAGGCATTGCTGGATCTGCCAAAAGAACAATGTCCAATTTTCTGAGGAACCACTAGAATGACTTCCAGAGAGGTTGTACAAGCTTGCAGTCCCACCAGCAATGGAGGAGTGTTCCTCTTTCTCCACATCCTCACCAGCATTTGCTGTCACCTGAATTTTTGACCTTAGCCATTCTGACTGGTGTGAGGTGGAATCTCAAGGTAGTTTGGATTTGCATTTCCCTGATGATTAAGAATCTTGAACATTTTTTTCAAGTGTTTCTCAGCCCTTTGATATTCCTCAATTGAGAATTCTTTGTTTAACTCTGTAGACCATTTTTTAATGGGGTTATTTAAATTTCTGGAGTCAAGCTTCTTGAGCTCTTTGTATATATTGGATATTAGTCCTCTATCAGATTTAGGGTTGGTAAAAATCCTTTCCCAATCTGTTGGTGGCCTTTCTGTCTTATTGACAGTGTCTTTTGCTATATAGAAGCTTTGCAATTTTATGAGGTCCCATTTGTCAATTCTTGATTTTACAGCACAAACCATTGCTGTTCTGTTTAGGAATTTTTCCCCTGTGCCAATATCTTTGAAGCTTTTCCCCTATTTCTCCTCTATAAATTTCAATGTCTCTGGTTTTATGTGAAGTTCTTTGATCTACTTAGAATTGAGCTTTGTACAAGGAGATAAGAAAGGATTAATTCGCATTCTTCTACATGATAACCACCAGTGGTGAAAACACCATTTGTTGAAAATGCTGTCTTTATTTTCCTATTTTTTAATTATTATTATTTTCTTTATTTACATTTCAAATGCTATCCCAAAAGTTTCCTATACCCCCACCCTGCCCCTGCTCCCCTACCCACCCACTCCCACTACTTGGCCCAGGCCTTCCCTTGTGCTGGGTCATATAAAGTTTGCAAGACGAAGGGGCTGCTCTTCCCAGTGATGGCCGATTAGACCATCTTCTGCTACATAT